>NW_027617771.1:0-98113 GCF_964187855.1 Myxine glutinosa
AAGTGGATATAAAACTATAACCGTTTCACCTGGAGCTTACGAGATTTCTCAAATATCTTCAGAAGTCTCTCGCCTTATGAAAGAAAAAGGTGATGAACCAAAAAATATTGTAATAGATATTCAAAAACACACTTCAAAATCAACTATTAAACTTAAAAATAATTATAAAGTTGATTTCACGATTGAAAATTCGTTTAGAGAGCTATTGGGTTTCTCTTCAAAAAAGATTGAAAATAACGGGACGTTTTACAGTGATAATGTTATCCAAATATCCTCCGGTATAAATTCAGTATTAATTCATTGTGATTTGATTGATGGTGCTTATAACGATGGAATAAGAACAAATACAATATTTTCATTCAGTGCATACTCAACCCCGATTGGTTATAAATTTAATATGGAACCAAAAAATCTTGTCTATTTACCTGTGTCAGGAAAAACCATATACAGAGTAAATTTTAGGATAACCGACCAAGATAATCGTATGATATCCTTTAATGATGAAATTATATCCATCAGAATTCACCTACGTGAAGTTTTTCAATAAATAAATAATGGTTATTGTGAGAAAACACGAGTTGGGAAATATAAAATAATTACAGGGGAGGGCATGTTCCTTTCACCAGACTATACAAGGTATGTGGGTAGAGGATACTATAAACCTAAGAGACAACGAGGTGTAGGTCATCAATTTCGAAATAAAGGAGATGGGATAATTGATACTCTAATGGGTATTGGTTCAACCATCCTTAAACATAAAGACCTAATTGGTTCAACTGCTTCTGCCGTGGGCTCCGTTGCGGGTGCTATAAAGAGTATAAAAGATGCTCAAAAGGAGTCTCATAAATTACAAGCAATCAAAGAAATAAAAAAAGGTAAAACTCAACTATCTTCACAAGAACGACAAAAAATCATTAAAATACTTGGGTCAGGGTTTCAACAATTTTAATGCTATATAAATACAAGTATGGAAGCGATTGATAGTATCTATGATTTGGATGATACGATTATCATTTCAAACTCCACTAAAAAGGAAGACTATTTTAAGGTAAATGCTATAACAGGAACAGACTGGAATTCAAACGGAACAAAAAGTTTTGAAATAAATAATCAACAAACTTACTTGAATATAGCTGATAGTTTCTTGCTGTGTAAATTTAAATTCACTAAGGCTGCGAATAATACTAATGCTACACTCGTAAATGATTTCTTCTGGAAAATGTTTGACAGTGTCCGCCTGTATATTGGAACACAAGAGGTTGAAGCGGTTGATTATGTCTCTGCTACATCTGAAATGATGAAATTTACACTATATTCGTTTAGTGATAGAATGGGTAAGGGAGCTGTTGAGGGTTTTATTCCTGATATGTCAACGGGTACAAACGCAGACCCTGGTTATAGTCAAAGGAAGTCAATGTATAATGATGACGCAAAAGCTGAGAATAGTTTTACCGTAGCAGTACCTCTGAAAGGTATATTTGGATTTTGTGATTATGATAAAGTTTTGTATGGGCTTAAAATTAGATTTCAACTACAAAGGAATGATAATGTAAATAGATTGCTTTTTGGGGATGAAAATGCTTTTGGAGAAAATAATAAATTTGTTATTAATGATTTGTGTTGGTATATCAGTGAATATACTCCTAATCTTAAAACGGAAGAGATGTTAAATAGAAGACTTAACTCAAAGAAACCGCTAAATGTATCATACCTTAAAAGAAGATGTCAACACGTTAAACTGGAACACACTACCTACACTTGGAATTTAGGTGTTCTTCAAGGAAAGCCACGATACCTCTGGCTCATTTTAAAAAAACCAGATGGAGAGGACGGTACTAATAAGAATAATGCCCTGAGTGATAATGCAAAGGTGAAACAACTTCGGGTTTCTCTTGATGGCACATTTTATCCGCGAGATAGATTGGAAATTGATTGGGAAAAAAATGATTATGCGGAAGCCTACAAGTCCTACCAAAAGGTGTGTGAAAGTAATGGTAATAATGATCCTATTTTGGATATGGTTGCGTTTCAAAAACTTTATACAATCTACGCAATTGACCTGAGTTCTCAAAAGGAAACTATAAAGTCTAATCGAGTGGATACTTCTCTATACATTGAAAGAGGGGAGAGTGAAGAGGTTAATGCATATTGTTTGCTTTTGGAGGAAACAGAATTACAGATTAATACAGATAATGGTGTTATGATTAATATCACATAGGTTTTTTCTCATAAATAAATGGTTGGGGTATATGTTAATCAAATCAATCTTAATAAATTAACATCTTGTATTCAAAATCAAAAGCCTTGTATTATTAATGTTAATACAATTCAAAGAAAAGGAGCTGTAAGAATTGATGTTTTACTCACACACACACAAGTAAAAACACTAAATGATGTTGGATCACTTAAAATTAAAATGACGAAACCTATGTTAAAGAAATATTCAATAGATGAGTCAAGAGGAGGATTTCTCCCGTTTCTAATTCCTTTATTTGCTGGTTTAAGTGCGGCGGGAGCATTGACTGGTGGTATTTCAGCAGCGGTAAAAACTGCTAACGAAAGGAAGGCACAACTAAAAGCTCAAAAAGAATTGGAAAGACATAACAAGGAGTTGGAGAAACAAATTAGTGGAAGTGGTGTAATTGTAGATTTTGCTCAAAAACTTGAAAGTCTACCTGATAAAGCTAGATTGTTGGTTGGAGATATGCTTTCCTCTATCGCTCAAGCGGGTGTTAAACTAACTAAACGGGGTAATGGATTGTATCTTTCTCATAAATAAATGGATAAATGGTTTAAACAATTTGGAAAGAATACAACGTCAAATATAGAACTAGCTAAGTATTGTAAAACACTAAAAATTGATAATGTGGTTATTTGTATGAGAGATGAATTAATACATATAAATAAGAATACAAAGAATATTATTATGAATTTAGACACACAGAATGGTTCTCATTGGGTTTGTATTCATAATAGTCAGGATAAATATTATTTTGATAGTTATGGTATGCCACCACCTGTTGAAGTAATACAATTCTTACAGAATGGTGTTTATCAAACATTCCAAGTTCAAGAAATTAATTCTAAATGTTGTGGCCAATTATGTTTATATGTATTATTTCAACTCAACAATAATGAAAATTTTTATGATATCATTTTTTATCTAATATAAATGACCTATGTTGGAAAAGATGGTTCTATCTTTGGGAAATCCTCTCAGGATATTGATTTATCAAATTATTATACAAAGGCACAGGCTGAACGACAAAAATATAGTGTAAGTAAAAATATTAATATGAAGAATACTTATAAATTAATCAATTATCCAAACCCTACAGATGCGAATGACTTGATTAGATTCAGTGATTTATCACAATATATATCTTTAAAGAAAACAGCACGTTTTGTGAAACAAGTAAAATTTACAACCACAACACCTGGTTATACTGACCATACACCTTTCCTCATTGAATTTAACTACCTGCTTACAATTAAATTTTATAAAGAAGGACATTTAGTTAATATGCGAATTAATAAATGGGGGTATGATATGCCTGATTTAGGGTATAATTGGTCTTTTTCAATAAACATAGAAGACCTACATGATTTAAATCAGTCTCGTAAAGAAGAATATTATCCACTTGGTGAAGATAAGGATTTATGTGGAAGTACAATTAGTAAACAACAAATACGTGATTTTAAGAAAATAAAAATATATGATAGTATAGCGATGGTTCGCATGACAAAGAAGGAAGGTAATGAGATAAGGATAGAAAGCCGAGGAATACAAACCGATTTGGTAGTGGGAAGATGGGGTGGTATTACCTGTCATAATATTAATCTCACATATATTTCTGATACATAAATGGCAGGAAGAAGACTACAAGAGAATTATAATTTTTGTATTCAAGGATACCTACAAGAAAAGGGTGCTCGGTATTACATACCTTATGATTTGGAGCATATACATGGGAATTTTGTCATAAAAAACTGGCCTTATACTGATATTGTTAAACCCACAAATAGAGACTTGTTTAAAATATTAAATAAAAATGAACTTCTCAAAGTTATGAAATATAAAACTCTTTTAGAAATCGTCAACAAATCTTATTGGTATCCTATTATGAGAAAAATAATTATAGATACAAGAATATCTCAAAATCCAGATGAGTATATGTATAATATTCTTTGGGGTTTAAACTCAAGGGTAGCAAGGGATGAGGAAGGAGTTGAAGAAGAGAAGGAGAAAAGAGAGAAAAGAGAGAAGGAGGAGAGGGAACAAAGAGAGAGGGGGGAGAGGGAGATGGAAATCAGAGCGATTCAAAAAAGAGTGGATGTATTACAGCAAGAAGATAAATCTCAACTCACCGAAGAGGAAAATAAAGAAAGAATGAATGCTGTGAAAATATTGATATCAAAAATTGCTAAGATAAATGAGGAAGGAGTTAAAGAAGAGAAGGAGGAAAGAGAGAAAAAGGAGAAGGAGGAAAGGGAGAAAAAGGAGGAGGAGAGGGAGGAAAGGGAGAAAAGAGAGAAAAAGGAGAAGGAGGAAAGGGAGAAAAAGGAGGAGGAGAGGGAGGAAAGGGAGAAAAGAGAGAAGGAGGAAAGGGAGAAAAGAGAGAAGGAGGAGAGGGAGCAAAGAGAGAGGGAGGAAAAATATAAAAAGATGGAAATCAGTGAGATTAATAAAAGATTGAAGGTATTACAGCAAATAAATCAAACTCAACGCACTGAGGAGGAAAATAAAGAAATGAGAAGTCTAATGAAAATATTATTTTCAGGAATAACGACGTCAATGTCTTCAGTTTCAGGGAGGAGATTTAAATGAGAAAGTGGGGATAAAGAAGAAGAAGAAGGAAAAGATTATGTGGTTGATGATGTCGGTGTAATTGACTTTAGTTAGTTTTATTTGTAAATAAATGGAGGAGAGAGTGAAGGCATTCCTTAGGATTCTTTATGTTTTAAAAATCAAGATTGAAATGTATATGTTGAAAACCAAAAAGGTTTTGATACTCTGTCGGAATTTTTCTGATAAATAAATATGAGTTATTGTCTCAAATGTAAAAAGAAAACTAAATCTAAAAATATCTCTTATGTTAAAGCTAAAAATAATAGAGTTTGTCAAAAAGGAATATGTCAAGTGTGTGGCTCTAAAAAGTGCCAATTCATCTCTCCTAAAAGAGGAGGAGACATACAAAAGTTTCTGTCAGGAAGTAAATTTACAACAACTGGAATTCCAGGGGAATTACACCTTCCAGGGTATTCTTTCTGTGGTCCAGGAACAAACTTGGATAAAAGATTAGATGAGGCTGACAATCCTAAACCTTGGTCTAAACCTACAAATAGGGTTGACGAAGTGTGTATGAAGCATGATATTGCTTATGGAAATACCACTACGTTGACTGAAAAACATAAAGCCGACAGCGAAATGTTGTATAATTTGTCTTTGATACAAAATCCAACGTTGAGAGAGAAAGTTGATAGGTTTATTGTGAGAAATTTGATAAATGCTAAATTGAAACTTGGTCTTGGTTATTCCTCAAAAAACTATTAGGCTCTAATGATGTCATCAAGACTGAGGAGCTTTTGGCTGAAGAATTACACAAACCTATAATCACAAAGTTTAAAAGAAGGAAGGTTTATTCTAAATACACCGACCACATATGGTCCGCTGATTTAATTGAATTGAATAATGACAGGGGATACAGGTATGCTTTAACCGTTATTGATTTGAGGAGTAGATTTGCCTGGGTTGTCCCTTTAAAAAATAAAAGGGGTGATACTTTAATGTTAGCCTTTAAGCTAATATTTGATCGGGATAAAAGGAAACCAAAGAAGTTATGGACTGATGAGGGAACAGAGTTCTATAACAAAATATTCATGAAATTTCTTAAGGGGAAGGGTATTAAATTATACAGCACCTTTAATGAAGGAAAGGCAGTTGTTATTGAGCGTTTTAATCGTACTTTAAAAGAGAAATTATATAAAAAATTCACACAACTCGGTTCTCAAAAATGGGTGTATTTAATTCAGGATATTGTAGATAATTACAATAATACAGTTCATTCATCAACACAATCAAAACCATCAGAAACATTTACAAAATTAGAATATGAAAAGGAGATTAATTTGAGAAAGCCCAAGTTTAAAGTTGGTGATATTGTAAGAATATACAAATGGAAAAGTCATTTTGAGAAAGGTTATACACAAAAATGGACTCGTGAATTATTTAAAATAATTGATGTAATGGATACAGTCCCTTGGACCTACAAATTATATGATTTAAATGGAGAAGAAATCTTGGGTTCATTTTACTCACAAGAATTACAAAAAACACAAGTAAGCAGATAATACCCTTGAAAATAATAAATAAATAAATAAAATGTAATGGGGATACGTTTTTAAATCTGTGAACCCCAAACACAGAATCCCACAACTTTTTAGTTGGGGCTTAACTTTTGTGTGTGTATAATGGGGATACGTTTTTAAATCTGTGAACCCCAAACACAGAATCCCACAACTTTTTAGTTGGGGCTTAACTTTTGTGTGTGTATAATGGGGATACGTTTTTAAATCTGTGAACCCCAAACACAGAATCCCACAACTTTTTAGTTGGGGCTTAACTTTTGTGTGTGTATAATGGGGATACGTTTTTAAATCTGTGAACCCCAAACACAGAATCCCACAACTTTTTAGTTGGGGCTTAACTTTTGTGTGTGTATAATGGGGATACGTTTTTAAATCTGTGAACCCCAAACACAGAATCCCACAACTTTTTAGTTGGGGCTTAACTTTTGTGTGTGTGTGTATGTGCGAGTGAGTCATAATAATATACAAACCCTAACCCAACCCAAGCCCTAACCCAACCCCATCCCTAACCCAAACCCATCCCTAACCCAACCCATCCCTAACCCAACCCCATCCCTAACCCAACCCCATCCCTAACCCAACCCCATCCCTAACCCAACCCCATCCCTAACCCAACCCCATCCCTAACCCAACCCCAACCCTAACCCAACCCCATCCCTAACCCAACCCCATCCCTAACCCAACCCATCCCTAACCCTCACATTCAAAATCCCAACCCTAACCCAATCCCATCCCTAACCCAACCCCAACCCTAACCCTCACATTCAAAATCCCAACCCTAACCCAACCCATCCCTAACCCAACCCCATCCCTAACCCAACCCCATCCCTAACCCAACCCCATCCCTAACCCAACCCCAACCCTAACCCTCACATTCAAAATCCCAACCCTAACCCAACCCCATCCCTAACCCTCACATTCAAAATCCCACCCAAACCCTAACATAATCTTTCTTTTCTTCTTTTTTAAATACGTATTTCTTTTTTTTTTTTTCCTCTTGCTCCAATTCTGTCTTTCAAGGCTTTTAAGTTTGAAGAAGTAGAAATGGGAAGAAAGAATTTTCCAGCATTTTCTTCCTCGAACTTTCTTGATATTGCTTAAATCAAGCGTCATTAAATAAAGAACATTGTTCATTGCTTTAGAATCCAAAGAGTCTCCAAGAGGAACCCCACAGGTAGAGTCTCCAAAATAAAACCAACTTTCCAAGTTCCCAAGGTATAACCACATTCCTGTTGAGCCTCCAAGATAGGTATCACATTCCGAGTCATCAAAACAAAACCCCCATTCCGAGTCTCCAAAAATATAACCATCTTTCCAAGTCCCCAAGGTAAAACCACAATTTTCAGAAATATTGGGGGTTTCCGTGATAAGTCTCACATAGTATAACTGCGGACCATCAGGGAAAACTTCCCTTTCCCAATTTTTTAGGGTTTCTATGATGTGTCTCACATAGTATAACTGCGGACCATCAGGGAGAACTCTCCTTGCCCAATTTTTTAGGGTTTCTATGATGTGTCTCACATAGTATAACTGCGGACCATCAGGGAGAACTCTCCTTGCCCAATTTTTTAGGGTTTCTATGATGTGTCTCACATAGTATAACTGCGGACCATCAGGGAGAACTCTCCTTGCCCAATTTTTTAGGGTTTCTATGATGTGTCTCACATAGTATAACTGCGGACCATCAGGGAGAACTCTCCTTGCCCAATTTTTTAGGGTTTCTATGATGTGTCTCACATAGTATAACTGCGGACCATCAGGGAGAACTCTCCTTGCCCAATTTTTTAGGGTTTCTATGATGTGTCTCACATAGTATAACTGCGGACCATCAGGGAGAACTCTCCTTTCCCAATTTTCAGAAATTTGTGGGTCTCCAATGTATGACTTGTATTCTGGCTCATCAAGGTAGAACTTGTTCAGTGGGTTTTGTTTTGATAACTCACAACAAGTATCATCATGGTAAAACTCTTTTTCAGGATTTTGTGGATCTCCAAGGTATAACTCTTTGGCTGGGTCATCAAGGTAGAACTCGTTCTGGGGGTCTTGGTTGTTCAAAATGTCTTCAAACAAAAAAATAACTTCATCCCAAGTTGTGTTAAAAGCAGAATTTTCATTTCGTATCTCAGATACAATTTCCTGTGAAAGAAAATAACAATGTATTAATTTAATACAATATTTTTTATTTGTATAAATCAAGCTCTATGAATATTAAAATTAACTTTGTTAACTCTTACACGAGTCTCATCTAAAAAAAAATATTAAAATAAATAATTAAATAAATAATTAATTAAATAAATAAATAAATAAATAAACAAACTTACCTCCATTGATAAGAGGTTCGAGTCCAGTTCATCAATCTGAAGGTTGAGTTCTACACAGGTAGTAGGACTCCAAGGAATAGCAAAGTTATCCCATTCCATTTCGGCATAGGAGTCCATTCTCAAGTGAAGCAGAAAGCGTGTTTGAAAAAGCCTGTGTGGTCGGTGCCTTTTATAAGAAGGGCTGGGTGTGTGTCATTTCCTGTGGAAATCCCCTGGGCGTGTCTTAACTGGAAATGATGTGATGGAAATTCCCTGAAAATGATGTAATGTATTACCTGGAAATGATACAATGCTGAAGAGTTTATAAAGTGGGTGGGACTTAGCAAAAGTGGGCGGAGCTTAGCAAAAGTGGGCGGGGCATAGCAAAAAGTGGGCGTGGCTTAACAAAAAGTGGGCGGGGCTTAGTAAAAGGTGGGCGTGGCTTACCAAAAAGTGGGCGGGGTTTTTCCAAAAAGTGGACGGAGCTTAACAAAAGGTGGGCAGAGCCTACCAAAAAGTGTGTGGCACTGGAGGCGCTCAAATAAGAACATTGAGGGAGGTTTACCATTTTATCTTAGCTCAGTTAAAATATCTTAATAAAGAACCAAACTCAAACATATTTTTTGTTAATATATTAGATGGTGAAGAGAGTTGTAGGAGAATTAAATTATTTCCCACGCATAAACAAATATTTGTAGGGTCGTTGTTTGAGTGGGTTATATTCACCAGATGATATTAAGAGTAAAAGGTTAAAAGGTCCATGAGGTCAGAAGGATCACAGGTGTTTAAGTGGTCTAATGAATAAGGATAACATGTCAAAAGGTTAGAAGGTTCGTAAAGAACAGGGTGAGAGAAATATAGGTGTTTAGGGGCAATGAGGGAGGGAAAGAATTAATATGGAAGTGAATGGGTCAAAGATTAATCTGCCAGATGATATGTAGAAGAAGGATGATAGGTCTATAAGAGAAAACAAATATTTGTAGTGTTTGAGTGGTCTAATGAACAACATTAAGGATAGGTACTACAGACAAAAGGTTCATAAAGATGAGGGTGGGAGAAATAGAGGTGTTTATGATTTTTGAAAAAGACAAGGGGGTAAATGACATTAGATAGGGATTTCCCATGTTAAACGGAGGTGTCCCAGAAACAACATTATTACACTACTAACACATGTGCGAAAAGTGGTTTTTCCACACTAATACAAGTGCAAAATTGGTTTCCTGCACCAACACAATTGCGAAAAGTGGTTTTTCAACACTAACACAAGTGCAAAAAGAGTTTTTTCCACACTAATACAAGTGCAAAAGTGGTTTCCTGCAACAACACAAGTGTGAAAAGTGGTTTTTCAACACTAAGACAAGTGCGAAAAGTGGTTTTTCAACACTAACACAAGTGCGAAAAGTGGTTTTTCAACACTAACACAAGTGCGAAAAGTGGTTTTTCAACACTATCACAAGTGCAAAAAGTGTTTTTTCCACACTAATACAAGTGTAAAAGTGGTTTCCTGCACCAACACAAGTGCGAAAAGTGGTTTTTCAACACTAACACAAGTGCGAAAAGCAGTTTTTCAACACTAACACAAGTGCGAAAAGTGGTTTTCTGCACCAACACAAGTGCGAAAAGTGGTTTTTCCACACTAATACAAGTGTAAAAGTGGTTTCCTGCACCAACACAAGTGCGAAAAGTGGTTTTTCAACACTAACACAAGTGCGAAAAGTGGTTTTTCAACACTAACACAAGTGCGAAAAGTGGTTTTTCAACACTATCACAAGTGCAAAAAGTGTTTTTTCCACACTAATACAAGTGCAAAAGTGGTTTTTCAACACTAACACAAGTGCGAAAAGTGTTTTTTCCACACTAATACAAGTGCAAAAGTGGTTTCCTGCACCAACACAAGTGCGAAAAGTGGTTTTTCAACACTAACACATGTGCGAAAAGTGGTTTTTCAACACTAACACAAGTGCGAAAAGTGTTTTTTCCACAATAATACAAGTGCAAAAGTGGTTTCCTGCACCAACACAAGTGCGAAAAGTGGTTTTTCAACACTAACACAAGTGCGAAAAGTGGTTTTTCAACACTAACACAAGTGCGAAAAGTGGTTTTTCAACACTAACACAAGTGCGAAAAGTGGTTTTTCCACACTAATACAAGTGCAAAAGTGGTTTCCTGCACCAACACAAGTGCGAAAAATGTTTTTTCAACACTAACACAAGTGCGAAAAGTGGTTTTTCAACACTATCACAAGTGCAAAAAGTGTTTTTTCCACACTAATACAAGTGCAAAAGTGGTTTCCTGCACCAACACAAGTGCGAAAAGTGGTTTTTCAACACTAACACAAGTGCGAAAAGTGGTTTTTCAACACTAACACAAGTGCGAAAAGTGGTTTTTCAACACTATCAGAAGTGCAAAAAGAGTTTTTTCCACACTAATACAAGTGCAAAAGTGGTTTCCTGCACCAACACAAGTGCAAAAAGTGGTTTTTCAACACTAACACAAGTGCGAAAAGTGGGTTTTTCAACACTAACACAAGTGCGAAAAGTGGTTTTTCAACACTATTACAAGTGCAAAAAGTGTTTTTTCCACACTAATACAAGTGTAAAAGTGGTTTCCTGCACCAACACAAGTGCGAAAAGTGGTTTTTCAACACTAACACAAGTGCGAAAAGCGGTTTTTCAACACTAACACAAGTGCGAAAAGTGGTTTTCTGCACCAACACAAGTGCGAAAAGTGGTTTTTCCACACTAATACAAGTGTAAAAGTGGTTTCCTGCACCAACACAAGTGCGAAAAGTGGTTTTTCAACACTAACACAAGTGCGAAAAGTGGTTTTTCAACACTAACACAAGTGCGAAAAGTGGTTTTTCAACACTATCACAAGTGCAAAAAGTGTTTTTTCCACACTAATACAAGTGCAAAAGTGGTTTCCTGCACCAACACAAGTGTGAAAAGTGGTTTTTCAACACTAACACAATTGCGAAAAGTGGTTTTTCAACACTAACACAAGTGCGAAAAGTGGTTTTTCATCACTAACATAAGTACGAAAAGTGGTTTTTCCACACTAATAGAAGTGCAAAAGTGGTTTCCTGCACCAACACAAGTGCGAAAAGTGGTTTTTCAACACTAACACAATTGCGAAAAGTGGTTTTTCAACACTATCACAAGTGCAAAAAGTGTTTTTTCCACACTAATACAAGTGCAAAAGTGGTTTCCTGCACCAACACAAGTGCGAAAAGTGGTTTTTCAACACTAACACAAGTGCGAAAAGTGGTTTTTCAACACTAACACAAGTGCGAAAAGTGGTTTTACCACACTAATACAAGTGCAAAAGTGGTTTCCTGAACCAACACAAGTGCGAAAAGTGGTTTTTCAACACTAACACAAGTGCAAAAAGTGGTTTTTCAACACTATCACAAGTGCAAAAAGTGTTTTTTCCACACTAATACAAGTGCAAAAGTGGTTTCCTGCACCAACACAAGTGCGAAAAGTGGTTTTTCAACACTAACACAAGTGCGAAAAGTGGTTTTTCAACACTAACACAAGTGCGAAAAGTGGTTTTTCCACACTAGTACAAGTGAAAAAGTGGTGTCCTGCACCAACACAAGTGCGAAAAGTGGTTTTTCAACACTAACACAAGTGCGAAAAGTGGTTTTTCAACAAAAATCACAAGTGCAAAAAGAGTTTTTTCCACACTAATACAAGTGCAAAAGTGGTTTCCTGCAACAACACAAGTGTGAAAAGTGGTTTTTCAACACTAAGACAAGTGCGAAAAGTGGTTTTTCAACACTAACACAAGTGCGAAAAGTGGTTTTTCAACACTAACACAAGTGCGAAAAGTGGTTTTTCAACACTATCACAAGTGCAAAAAGTGTTTTTTCCACACTAATACAAGTGTAAAAGTGGTTTCCTGCACCAACACAAGTGCGAAAAGTGGTTTTTCAACACTAATACAAGTGCGAAAAGCAGTTTTTCAACACTAACACAAGTGCGAAAAGTGGTTTTCTGCACCAACACAAGTGCGAAAAGTGGTTTTTCCACACTAATACAAGTGTAAAAGTGGTTTCCTGCACCAACACAAGTGCGAAAAGTGGTTTTTCAACACTAACACAAGTGAGAAAAGTGGTTTTTCAACACTAACACAAGTGCGAAAAGTGGTTTTTCAACACTATCACAAGTGCAAAAAGTGTTTTTTCCACACTAATACAAGTGCAAAAGTGGTTTTTCAACACTAACACAAGTGCGAAAAGTGTTTTTTCCACACTAATACAAGTGCAAAAGTGGTTTCCTGCACCAACACAAGTGCGAAAAGTGGTTTTTCAACACTAACACATGTGCGAAAAGTGGTTTTTCAACACTAACACAAGTGCGAAAAGTGTTTTTTCCACAATAATACAAGTGCAAAAGTGGTTTCCTGCACCAACACAAGTGCGAAAAGTGGTTTTTCAACACTAACACAAGTGCGAAAAGTGGTTTTTCAACACTAACACAAGTGCGAAAAGTGGTTTTTCAACACTAACACAAGTGCGAAAAGTGGTTTTTCCACACTAATACAAGTGCAAAAGTGGTTTCCTGCACCAACACAAGTGCGAAAAATGTTTTTTCAACACTAACACAAGTGCGAAAAGTGGTTTTTCAACACTATCACAAGTGCAAAAAGTGTTTTTTCCACACTAATACAAGTGCAAAAGTGGTTTCCTGCACCAACACAAGTGCGAAAAGTGGTTTTTCAACACTAACACAAGTGCGAAAAGTGGTTTTTCAACACTAACACAAGTGCGAAAAGTGGTTTTTCAACACTATCAGAAGTGCAAAAAGAGTTTTTTCCACACTAATACAAGTGCAAAAGTGGTTTCCTACACCAACACAAGTGCAAAAAGTGGTTTTTCAACACTAACACAAGTGCGAAAAGTGGGTTTTTCAACACTATTACAAGTGCAAAAAGTGTTTTTTCCACACTAATACAAGTGTAAAAGTGGTTTCCTGCACCAACACAAGTGCGAAAAGTGGTTTTTCAACACTAACACAAGTGCGAAAAGTGGTTTCCTGCACCAAGACAAGTGCAAAAGTGGTTTTTCCACACTAATACAAGTGCAAAAGTGGTTTCCTGCACCAACACAAGTGCGAAAAGTGGTTTTTCAACACTAACACAAGTGCGAAAAGTGGTTTTTCAACACTAACACAAGTGCGAAAAGTGGTTTCCTGCACCAAGACAAGTGCAAAAAGTGTTTTTTCCACACTAATACAAGTGCAAAAGTGGTTTCCTGCACCAACACAAGTGCGAAAAGTGGTTTTTCAACACTAACACAAGTGCGAAAAGTGGTTTTTCAACACTAACACAAGTGCGAAAAGTGGTTTTTCAACACTATCAGAAGTGCAAAAAGAGTTTTTTCCACACTAATACAAGTGCAAAAGTGGTTTCCTGCACCAACACAAGTGCAAAAAGTGGTTTTTCAACACTAACACAAGTGCGAAAAGTGGGTTTTTCAACACTAACACAAGTGCGAAAAGTGGTTTTTCAACACTATTACAAGTGCAAAAAGTGTTTTTTCCACACTAATACAAGTGTAAAAGTGGTTTCCTGCACCAACACAAGTGCGAAAAGTGGTTTTTCAACACTAACACAAGTGCGAAAAGCGGTTTTTCAACACTAACACAAGTGCGAAAAGTGGTTTTCTGCACCAACACAAGTGCGAAAAGTGGTTTTTCCACACTAATACAAGTGTAAAAGTGGTTTCCTGCACCAACACAAGTGCGAAAAGTGGTTTTTCAACACTAACACAAGTGCGAAAAGTGGTTTTTCAACACTAACACAAGTGCGAAAAGTGGTTTTTCAACACTATCACAAGTGCAAAAAGTGTTTTTTCCACACTAATACAAGTGCAAAAGTGGTTTCCTGCACCAACACAAGTGTGAAAAGTGGTTTTTCAACACTAACACAATTGCGAAAAGTGGTTTTTCAACACTAACACAAGTGCGAAAAGTGGTTTTTCATCACTAACATAAGTACGAAAAGTGGTTTTTCCACACTAATAGAAGTGCAAAAGTGGTTTCCTGCACCAACACAAGTGCGAAAAGTGGTTTTTCAACACTAACACAATTGCGAAAAGTGGTTTTTCAACACTATCACAAGTGCAAAAAGTGTTTTTTCCACACTAATACAAGTGCAAAAGTGGTTTCCTGCACCAACACAAGTGCGAAAAGTGGTTTTTCAACACTAACACAAGTGCGAAAAGTGGTTTTTCAACACTAACACAAGTGCGAAAAGTGGTTTTACCACACTAATACAAGTGCAAAAGTGGTTTCCTGAACCAACACAAGTGCGAAAAGTGGTTTTTCAACACTAACACAAGTGCAAAAAGTGGTTTTTCAACACTATCACAAGTGCAAAAAGTGTTTTTTCCACACTAATACAAGTGCAAAAGTGGTTTCCTGCACCAACACAAGTGCGAAAAGTGGTTTTTCAACACTAACACAAGTGCGAAAAGTGGTTTTTCAACACTAACACAAGTGCGAAAAGTGGTTTTTCCACACTAGTACAAGTGAAAAAGTGGTGTCCTGCACCAACACAAGTGCGAAAAGTGGTTTTTCAACACTAACACAAGTGCGAAAAGTGGTTTTTCAACAAAAATCACAAGTGCAAAAAGAGTTTTTTCCACACTAATACAAGTGCAAAAGTGGTTTCCTGCAACAACACAAGTGTGAAAAGTGGTTTTTCAACACTAAGACAAGTGCGAAAAGTGGTTTTTCAACACTAACACAAGTGCGAAAAGTGGTTTTTCAACACTAACACAAGTGCGAAAAGTGGTTTTTCAACACTATCACAAGTGCAAAAAGTGTTTTTTCCACACTAATACAAGTGTAAAAGTGGTTTCCTGCACCAACACAAGTGCGAAAAGTGGTTTTTCAACACTAATACAAGTGCGAAAAGCAGTTTTTCAACACTAACACAAGTGCGAAAAGTGGTTTTCTGCACCAACACAAGTGCGAAAAGTGGTTTTTCCACACTAATACAAGTGTAAAAGTGGTTTCCTGCACCAACACAAGTGCGAAAAGTGGTTTTTCAACACTAACACAAGTGAGAAAAGTGGTTTTTCAACACTAACACAAGTGCGAAAAGTGGTTTTTCAACACTATCACAAGTGCAAAAAGTGTTTTTTCCACACTAATACAAGTGCAAAAGTGGTTTTTCAACACTAACACAAGTGCGAAAAGTGTTTTTTCCACACTAATACAAGTGCAAAAGTGGTTTCCTGCACCAACACAAGTGCGAAAAGTGGTTTTTCAACACTAACACATGTGCGAAAAGTGGTTTTTCAACACTAACACAAGTGCGAAAAGTGTTTTTTCCACAATAATACAAGTGCAAAAGTGGTTTCCTGCACCAACACAAGTGCGAAAAGTGGTTTTTCAACACTAACACAAGTGCGAAAAGTGGTTTTTCAACACTAACACAAGTGCGAAAAGTGGTTTTTCAACACTAACACAAGTGCGAAAAGTGGTTTTTCCACACTAATACAAGTGCAAAAGTGGTTTCCTGCACCAACACAAGTGCGAAAAATGTTTTTTCAACACTAACACAAGTGCGAAAAGTGGTTTTTCAACACTATCACAAGTGCAAAAAGTGTTTTTTCCACACTAATACAAGTGCAAAAGTGGTTTCCTGCACCAACACAAGTGCGAAAAGTGGTTTTTCAACACTAACACAAGTGCGAAAAGTGGTTTTTCAACACTAACACAAGTGCGAAAAGTGGTTTTTCAACACTATCAGAAGTGCAAAAAGAGTTTTTTCCACACTAATACAAGTGCAAAAGTGGTTTCCTACACCAACACAAGTGCAAAAAGTGGTTTTTCAACACTAACACAAGTGCGAAAAGTGGGTTTTTCAACACTATTACAAGTGCAAAAAGTGTTTTTTCCACACTAATACAAGTGTAAAAGTGGTTTCCTGCACCAACACAAGTGCGAAAAGTGGTTTTTCAACACTAACACAAGTGCGAAAAGTGGTTTCCTGCACCAAGACAAGTGCAAAAGTGGTTTCCTGTACCAACACAAGTGCGAAAAGTGGTTTTTCAACACCAACACAAGTGCGAAAAGTGTTTTTTCAACACTAACACAAGTGCGAAAAGTGGTTTTTCAACACTAATACAAGTGCAAAAAGTGGTTTTTCCACACTAATACAAGTGTAAAAGTGGTTTCCTGCACCAACACAAGTGCGAAAAGTGGTTTTTCAACACTAACACAAGTGCGAAAAGTGGTTTTTCAACACTATCACAAGTGCAAAAAGTGTTTTTTCCACACTAATACAAGTGCAAAAGTGGTTTCCTGTACCAACACAAGTGCGAAAAGTGGTTTTTGAACACCAACACAAGTGCGAAAAGTGTTTTTTCAACACTAACACAAGTGCGAAAAGTGATTTTTCCACAGTAATACAAGTGCAAAAGTGGTTTCCTGCACCAACACAAGTGCGAAAAGTGGTTTTTCAACACTATCACAAGTGCGAAAAGTGTTTTTTCCACACTATCACAAGTGCAAAAAGTGTTTTTTACACACTAATACAAGTGCAAAAGTGGTTTCCTGCACCAACACAAGTGCGAAAAGTGGTTTTTCAACACTAACACAAGTGCGAAAAGTGGTTTTTCAACACTAACACAAGTGCGAAAATGGTTTTTCCACACTAATACAAGTGCAAAAGTGGTTTCCTGCACCAACACAAGTGCGAAAAGTGGTTTTTCAACACTAACACAAGTGCGAAAAGTGGTTTTTCAACACTAACACAAGTGCAAAAAGTGTTTTTACCACACTAATACAAGTGCAAAAGTGGTTTCCTGCACCAACACAAGTGCGAAAAGTGGTTTTTCAACACTAACACAAGTGTGAAAAGTGGTTTTTCAACACTAACACAAGTGCGAAAAGTGGTTTTTCCACACTAATACAAGTGCAAAAGTGGTTTCCTGCACCAACACAAGTGCGAAAAGTGGTTTTTCAACACTAACACAAGTTTGAAAAGTGGTTTTTCAACACTATCACAAGTGCAAAAAGTGTTTTTTCCACACTAATACAAGTGCAAAAGTGGTATCCTGCACCAACACAACTGCGAAAAGTGGTTTTTCAACACTAACCCAAGTGCGAAAAGTGGTTTTTCAACACTAACACATGTGCGAAAAGTGGTTTTTCCACACTAATACAAGTGCAAAAGTTGTTTCCTGCACAAACACAATTGCGAAAAGTGGTTTTTCAACACTAACACAAGTGCGAAAAGTGGTTTTTCAACAAAAATCACAAGTGCAAAAAGAGTTTTTTCCACACTAATACAAGTGCAAAAGTGGTTTCCTGCACCAACACAAGTGTGAAAAGTGGTTTTTCAACACTAAGACAAGTGCGAAAAGTGGTTTTTCAACACTAACACAAGTGCGAAAAGTGGTTTTTCAACACTAACACAAGTGCGAAAAGTGGTTTTTCAAACACTATCACAAGTGCAAAAAGTGTTTTTTCCACACTAATACAAGTGTAAAAGTGGTTTCCTGCACCAACACAAGTGCGAAAAGTGGTTTTTCAACACTAACACAAGTGCGAAAAGCGGTTTTTCAACACTAACACAAGTGCGAAAAGTGGTTTTTCAACACTAACACAAGTGCGAAAAGTGGTTTTTCAACACTAACACAAGTGCGAAAAGTGGTTTTTCAACACTATCACAAGTGCAAAAAGTGTTTTTTCCACACTAATACAAGTGCAAAAGTGGTTTCCTGCACCAACACAAGTGTGAAAAGTGGTTTTTCAACACTAACACAAGTGCGAAAAGTGGTTTTTCAACACTAACACAAGTGCGAAAAGTGGTTTTTCAACACTAACATAAGTACGAAAAGTGGTTTTTCCACACTAATAGAAGTGCAAAAGTGGTTTCCTGCACCAACACAAGTGCGAAAAGTGGTTTTTCAACACTAACACAAGTGCGAAAAGTGGTTTTTCAACACTATCACAAGTGCAAAAAGTGTTTTTTCCACACTAATACAAGTGCAAAAGTGGTTTCCTGCACCAACACAAGTGCGAAAAGTGTTTTTTCAACACTAACACAAGTGCGAAAAGTGGTTTTTCAACACTAACACAAGTGCGAAAAGTGGTTTTACCACACTAATACAAGTGCAAAAGTGGTTTCCTGAACCAACACAAGTGCGAAAAGTGGTTTTTCAACACTAACACAAGTGCGAAAAGTGGTTTTTCAACACTATCACAAGTGCAAAAAGTGTTTTTTCCACACTAATACAAGTGCAAAAGTGGTTTCCTGCACCAACACAAGTGCGAAAAGTGTTTTTTCAACACTAACACAAGTGCGAAAAGTGGTTTTTCAACACTAACACAAGTGCGAAAATGGTTTTTCCACACTAATACAAGTGCAAAAGTGGTTTCCTGCACCAACACAAGTGCGAAAAGTGGTTTTTCAACACTAACACAAGTGCGAAAAGTGGTTTTTCAACACTATCACAAGTGCAAAAAGTGTTTTTACCACACTAATACAAGTGCAAAAGTGGTTTCCTGCACCAACACAAGTGCGAAAAGTGGTTTTTCAACACTAACACAAGTACGAAAAGTGGTTTTTCAACACTAACACAAGTGCGAAAAGTGGTTTTTCCACACTAATACAAGTGCAAAAGTGGTTTCCTGCACCAACACAAGTGCGAAAAGTGGTTTTTCAACACTAACACAAGTTTGAAAAGTGGTTTTTCAACACTATCACAAGTGCAAAAAGTGTTTTTTCCACACTAATACAAGTGCAAAAGTGGTATCCTGCACCAACACAACTGCGAAAAGTGGTTTTTCAACACTAACCCAAGGGCGAAAAGTGGTTTTTCAACACTAACACATGTGCGAAAAGTGGTTTTTCCACACTAATACAAGTGCAAAAGTGGTTTCCTGCACCAACACAATTGCGAAAAGTGGTTTTTCAACACTAAGACAAGTGCGAAAAGTGGGTTTTTCAACACTATCACAAGTGCAAAAAGTGTTTTTTCCACACTAATACAAGTGCAAAAGTGGTTTCCTGCACCAACACAAGTGCGAAAAGTGTTTTTTCAACACTAACACAAGTGCGAAAAGTGGTTTTTCAACACTAACACAAGTGCGAAAAGTGGGTTTTTCCACACTAATACAAGTGCAAAAGTGGTTTCCTGCACCAACACAAGTGCGAAAAGTGTTTTTTCAACACTAACACAAGTGCGAAAAGTGGTTTTTCAACACTATCACAAGTGCAAAAAGTGTTTTTTCCACACTAATACAAGTGCAAAAGTGGTTTCCTGCACCAACACAAGTGCGATAAGTGTTTTTTCAACACTAACACAAGTGCGAAAAGTGGTTTTTCAACACTAACACAAGTGCGAAAATGGTTTTTCCACACTAATACAAGTGCAAAAGTGGTTTCCTGCACCAACACAAGTGCGAAAAGTGGTTTTTCAACACTAACACAAGTGCGAAAAGTGGTTTTTCAACACTATCACAAGTGCAAAAAGTGTTTTTACCACACTAATACAAGTGCAAAAGTGGTTTCCTGCACCAACACAAGTGCGAAAAGTGGTTTTTCAACACTAACACAAGTGCGAAAAGTGGTTTTTCAACACTAACACAAGTGCGAAAAGTGGTTTTTCCACACTAATACAAGTGCAAAAGTGGTTTCCTGCACCAACACAAGTGCGAAAAGTGGTTTTTCAACACTAACACAAGTTTGAAAAGTGGTTTTTCAACACTATCACAAGTGCAAAAAGTGTTTTTTCCACACTAATACAAGTGCAAAAGTGGTATCCTGCACCAACACAACTGCGAAAAGTGGTTTTTCAACACTAATCCAAGTGCGAAAAGTGGTTTTTCAACACTAACACATGTACGAAAAGTGGTTTTTCCACACTAATACAAGTGCAAAAGTGGTTTCCTGCACCAACACAATTGCGAAAAGTGGTTTTTCAACACTAACACAAGTGCGAAAAGTGGTTTTTCAACAAAAATCACAAGTGCAAAAAGAGTTTTTTCCACACTAATACAAGTGCAAAAGTGGTTTCCTGCACCAACACAAGTGTGAAAAGTGGTTTTTCAACACTAAGACAAGTGCGAAAAGTGGTTTTTCAACACTAACACAAGTGCGAAAAGTGGTTTTTCAACACTAACACAAGTGCGAAAAGTGGTTTTTCAACACTATCACAAGTGCAAAAAGTGTTTTTTCCACACTAATACAAGTGCAAAAGTGGTTTCCTGCACCAACACAAGTGTGAAAAGTGGTTTTTCAACACTAACACAAGTGCGAAAAGTGGTTTTTCAACACTAACACAAGTGCGAAAAGTGGTTTTTCAACACTAACATAAGTACGAAAAGTGGTTTTTCCACACTAATAGAAGTGCAAAAGTGGTTTCCTGCACCAACACAAGTGCGAAAAGTGGTTTTTCAACACTAACACAAGTGCGAAAAGTGGTTTTTCAACACTATCACAAGTGCAAAAAGTGTTTTTTCCACACTAATACAAGTGCAAAAGTGGTTTCCTGCACCAACACAAGTGCGAAAAGTGTTTTTTCAACACTAACACAAGTGCGAAAAGTGGTTTTTCAACACTAACACAAGTGCGAAAAGTGGTTTTACCACACTAATACAAGTGCAAAAGTGGTTTCCTGAACCAACACAAGTGCGAAAAGTGGTTTTTCAACACTAACACAAGTGCGAAAAGTGGTTTTTCAACACTATCACAAGTGCAAAAAGTGTTTTTTCCACACTAATACAAGTGCAAAAGTGGTTTCCTGCACCAACACAAGTGCGAAAAGTGTTTTTTCAACACTAACACAAGTGCGAAAAGTGGTTTTTCAACACTAACACAAGTGCGAAAATGGTTTTTCCACACTAATACAAGTGCAAAAGTGGTTTCCTGCACCAACACAAGTGCGAAAAGTGGTTTTTCAACACTAACACAAGTGCGAAAAGTGGTTTTTCAACACTATCACAAGTGCAAAAAGTGTTTTTACCACACTAATACAAGTGCAAAAGTGGTTTCCTGCACCAACACAAGTGCGAAAAGTGGTTTTTCAACACTAACACAAGTACGAAAAGTGGTTTTTCAACACTAACACAAGTGCGAAAAGTGGTTTTTCCACACTAATACAAGTGCAAAAGTGGTTTCCTGCACCAACACAAGTGCGAAAAGTGGTTTTTCAACACTAACACAAGTTTGAAAAGTGGTTTTTCAACACTATCACAAGTGCAAAAAGTGTTTTTTCCACACTAATACAAGTGCAAAAGTGGTATCCTGCACCAACACAACTGCGAAAAGTGGTTTTTCAACACTAACCCAAGGGCGAAAAGTGGTTTTTCAACACTAACACATGTGCGAAAAGTGGTTTTTCCACACTAATACAAGTGCAAAAGTGGTTTCCTGCACCAACACAATTGCGAAAAGTGGTTTTTCAACACTAAGACAAGTGCGAAAAGTGGGTTTTTCAACACTATCACAAGTGCAAAAAGTGTTTTTTCCACACTAATACAAGTGCAAAAGTGGTTTCCTGCACCAACACAAGTGCGAAAAGTGTTTTTTCAACACTAACACAAGTGCGAAAAGTGGTTTTTCAACACTAACACAAGTGCGAAAAGTGGGTTTTTCCACACTAATACAAGTGCAAAAGTGGTTTCCTGCACCAACACAAGTGCGAAAAGTGTTTTTTCAACACTAACACAAGTGCGAAAAGTGGTTTTTCAACACTATCACAAGTGCAAAAAGTGTTTTTTCCACACTAATACAAGTGCAAAAGTGGTTTCCTGCACCAACACAAGTGCGAAAAGTGTTTTTTCAACACTAACACAAGTGCGAAAAGTGGTTTTTCAACACTAACACAAGTGCGAAAATGGTTTTTCCACACTAATACAAGTGCAAAAGTGGTTTCCTGCACCAACACAAGTGCGAAAAGTGGTTTTTCAACACTAACACAAGTGCGAAAAGTGGTTTTTCAACACTATCACAAGTGCAAAAAGTGTTTTTACCACACTAATACAAGTGCAAAAGTGGTTTCCTGCACCAACACAAGTGCGAAAAGTGGTTTTTCAACACTAACACAAGTGCGAAAAGTGGTTTTTCAACACTAACACAAGTGCGAAAAGTGGTTTTTCCACACTAATACAAGTGCAAAAGTGGTTTCCTGCACCAACACAAGTGCGAAAAGTGGTTTTTCAACACTAACACAAGTTTGAAAAGTGGTTTTTCAACACTATCACAAGTGCAAAAAGTGTTTTTTCCACACTAATACAAGTGCAAAAGTGGTATCCTGCACCAACACAACTGCGAAAAGTGGTTTTTCAACACTAATCCAAGTGCGAAAAGTGGTTTTTCAACACTAACACATGTACGAAAAGTGGTTTTTCCACACTAATACAAGTGCAAAAGTGGTTTCCTGCACCAACACAATTGCGAAAAGTGGTTTTTCAACACTAACACAAGTGCGAAAAGTGGTTTTTCAACAAAAATCACAAGTGCAAAAAGAGTTTTTTCCACACTAATACAAGTGCAAAAGTGGTTTCCTGCACCAACACAAGTGTGAAAAGTGGTTTTTCAACACTAAGACAAGTGCGAAAAGTGGTTTTTCAACACTAACACAAGTGCGAAAAGTGGTTTTTCAACAATAACACAAGTGCGAAAAGTGGTTTTTCAACACTATCACAAGTGCAAAAAGTGTTTTTTCCACACTAATACAAGTGTAAAAGTGGTTTCCTGCACCAACACAAGTGCGAAAAGTGGTTTTTCAACACTAACACAAGTGCGAAAAGCGGTTTTTCAACACTAACACAAGTGCGAAAAGTGGTTTTCTGCACCAACACAAGTGCGAAAAGTGGTTTATCCACACTAATACAAGTGTAAAAGTGGTTTCCTGCACCAACACAAGTGCGAAAAGTGGTTTTTCAACACTAACACAAGTGCGAAAAGTGGTTTTTCAACACTATCACAAGTGCAAAAAGTGTTTTTTCCACACTAATACAAGTGCAAAAGTGGTTTCCTGCACCAACACAAGTGCGAAAAGTGGTTTTTCAACACTAACACAAGTGCGAAAAGTGGTTTTTCAACACTAACACAAGTGCGAAAAGTGGTTTTACCACACTAATACAAGTGCAAAAGTGGTTTCCTGAACCAACACAAATGCGAAAAGTGGTTTTTCAACACTAACACAAGTGCGAAAAGTGGTTTTTCAACACTATCACAAGTGCAAAAAGTGTTTTTTCCACACTAATACAAGTGCAAAAGTGGTTTCCTGCACCAACACAAGTGCGAAAAGTGGTTTTTCAACACTAACACAAGTGCGAAAAGTGGTTTTTCAACACTAACACAAGTGCGAAAAGTGGTTTTTCCACACTAGTACAAGTGAAAAAGTGGTGTCCTGCACCAACACAAGTGCGAAAAGTGGTTTTTCAACACTAACACAAGTGCGAAAAGTGGTTTTTCAACACTATCACAAGTGCAAAAAGTGTTTTTTCCACACTAATACAAGTGCAAAAGTGGTTTCCTGCACCAACACAAGTGCGAAAAGTGTTTTTTCAACACTAACACAAGTGCGAAAAGTGGTTTTTCAACACTAACACAAGTGCGAAAAGTGGTTTTTCCACACTAATACAAGTGCAAAAGTGGTTTCCTGCACCAACACAAGTGCGAAAAGTGTTTTTTCAACACTAACACAAGTGCGAAAAGTGGTTTTTCAACACTAACACAAGTGCAAAAAGTGTTTTTTCCACACTAATACAAGTGCAAAAGTGGTTTCCTGCACCAACACAAGTGCGAAAAGTGTTTTTTCAACACTAACACAAGTGCGAAAAGTGGTTTTTCAACACTAACACAAGTGCGAAAATGGTTTTTCCACACTAATACAAGTGCAAAAGTGGTTTCCTGCACCAACACAAGTGCGAAAAGTGGTTTTTCAACACTAACACAAGTGCGAAAAGTGGTTTTTCAACACTATCACAAGTGCAAAAAGTGTTTTTACCACACTAATACAAGTGCAAAAGTCGTTTCCTGCACCAACACAAGTGCAAAAAGTGTTTTTTCCACACTAATACAAGTGCAAAAGTGGTTTTTCAACACTAACACAAGTGCGAAAAGTGTTTTTTCCACACTAATACAAGTGCAAAAGTGGTTTCCTGCACCAACACAAGTGCGAAAAGTGGTTTTTCAACACTAACACATGTGCGAAAAGTGGTTTTTCAACACTAACACAAGTGCGAAAAGTGTTTTTTCCACAATAATACAAGTGCAAAAGTGGTTTCCTGCACCAACACAAGTGCGAAAAGTGGTTTTTCAACACTAACACAAGTGCGAAAAGTGGTTTTTCAACACTAACACAAGTGCGAAAAGTGGTTTTTCAACACTAACACAAGTGCGAAAAGTGGTTTTTCCACACTAATACAAGTGCAAAAGTGGTTTCCTGCACCAACACAAGTGCGAAAAATGTTTTTTCAACACTAACACAAGTGCGAAAAGTGGTTTTTCAACACTATCACAAGTGCAAAAAGTGTTTTTTCCACACTAATACAAGTGCAAAAGTGGTTTCCTGCACCAACACAAGTGCGAAAAGTGGTTTTTCAACACTAACACAAGTGCGAAAAGTGGTTTTTCAACACTAACACAAGTGCGAAAAGTGGTTTTTCAACACTATCAGAAGTGCAAAAAGAGTTTTTTCCACACTAATACAAGTGCAAAAGTGGTTTCCTGTACCAACACAAGTGCGAAAAGTGGTTTTTGAACACCAACACAAGTGCGAAAAGTGTTTTTTCAACACTAACACAAGTGCGAAAAGTGATTTTTCCACAGTAATACAAGTGCAAAAGTGGTTTCCTGCACCAACACAAGTGCGAAAAGTGGTTTTTCAACACTATCACAAGTGCGAAAAGTGTTTTTTCCACACTATCACAAGTGCAAAAAGTGTTTTTTACACACTAATACAAGTGCAAAAGTGGTTTCCTGCACCAACACAAGTGCGAAAAGTGGTTTTTCAACACTAACACAAGTGCGAAAAGTGGTTTTTCAACACTAACACAAGTGCGAAAATGGTTTTTCCACACTAATACAAGTGCAAAAGTGGTTTCCTGCACCAACACAAGTGCGAAAAGTGGTTTTTCAACACTAACACAAGTGCGAAAAGTGGTTTTTCAACACTAACACAAGTGCAAAAAGTGTTTTTACCACACTAATACAAGTGCAAAAGTGGTTTCCTGCACCAACACAAGTGCGAAAAGTGGTTTTTCAACACTAACACAAGTGCGAAAAGTGGTTTTTCAACACTAACACAAGTGCGAAAAGTGGTTTTTCCACACTAATACAAGTGCAAAAGTGGTTTCCTGCACCAACACAAGTGCGAAAAGTGGTTTTTCAACACTAACACAAGTTTGAAAAGTGGTTTTTCAACACTATCACAAGTGCAAAAAGTGTTTTTTCCACACTAATACAAGTGCAAAAGTGGTATCCTGCACCAACACAACTGCGCAAAGTGGTTTTTCAACACTAACCCAAGTGCGAAAAGTGGTTTTTCAACACTAACACATGTGCGAAAAGTGGTTTTTCCACACTAATACAAGTGCAAAAGTTGTTTCCTGCACCAACACAATTGCGAAAAGTGGTTTTTCAACACTAACACAAGTGCGAAAAGTGGTTTTTCAACAAAAATCACAAGTGCAAAAAGAGTTTTTTCCACACTAATACAAGTGCAAAAGTGGTTTCCTGCACCAACACAAGTGTGAAAAGTGGTTTTTCAACACTAAGACAAGTGCGAAAAGTGGTTTTTCAACACTAACACAAGTGCGAAAAGTGGTTTTTCAACACTAACACAAGTGCGAAAAGTGGTTTTTCAAACACTATCACAAGTGCAAAAAGTGTTTTTTCCACACTAATACAAGTGTAAAAGTGGTTTCCTGCACCAACACAAGTGCGAAAAGTGGTTTTTCAACACTAACACAAGTGCGAAAAGCGGTTTTTCAACACTAACACAAGTGCGAAAAGTGGTTTTTCAACACTAACACAAGTGCGAAAAGTGGTTTTTCAACACTAACACAAGTGCGAAAAGTGGTTTTTCAACACTATCACAAGTGCAAAAAGTGTTTTTTCCACACTAATACAAGTGCAAAAGTGGTTTCCTGCACCAACACAAGTGTGAAAAGTGGTTTTTCAACACTAACACAAGTGCGAAAAGTGGTTTTTCAACACTAACACAAGTGCGAAAAGTGGTTTTTCAACACTAACATAAGTACGAAAAGTGGTTTTTCCACACTAATAGAAGTGCAAAAGTGGTTTCCTGCACCAACACAAGTGCGAAAAGTGGTTTTTCAACACTAACACAAGTGCGAAAAGTGGTTTTTCAACACTATCACAAGTGCAAAAAGTGTTTTTGCCACACTAATACAAGTGCAAAAGTGGTTTCCTGCACCAACACAAGTGCGAAAAGTGTTTTTTCAACACTAACACAAGTGCGAAAAGTGGTTTTTCAACACTAACACAAGTGCGAAAAGTGGTTTTACCACACTAATACAAGTGCAAAAGTGGTTTCCTGAACCAACACAAGTGCGAAAAGTGGTTTTTCAACACTAACACAAGTGCGAAAAGTGGTTTTTCAACACTATCACAAGTGCAAAAAGTGTTTTTTCCACACTAATACAAGTGCAAAAGTGGTTTCCTGCACCAACACAAGTGCGAAAAGTGTTTTTTCAACACTAACACAAGTGCGAAAAGTGGTTTTTCAACACTAACACAAGTGCGAAAATGGTTTTTCCACACTAATACAAGTGCAAAAGTGGTTTCCTGCACCAACACAAGTGCGAAAAGTGGTTTTTCAACACTAACACAAGTGCGAAAAGTGGTTTTTCAACACTATCACAAGTGCAAAAAGTGTTTTTACCACACTAATACAAGTGCAAAAGTGGTTTCCTGCACCAACACAAGTGCGAAAAGTGGTTTTTCAACACTAACACAAGTGCGAAAAGTGGTTTTTCAACACTAACACAAGTGCGAAAAGTGGTTTTTCCACACTAATACAAGTGCAAAAGTGGTTTCCTGCACCAACACAAGTGCGAAAAGTGGTTTTTCAACACTAACACAAGTTTGAAAAGTGGTTTTTCAACACTATCACAAGTGCAAAAAGTGTTTTTTCCACACTAATACAAGTGCAAAAGTGGTATCCTGCACCAACACAACTGCGAAAAGTGGTTTTTCAACACTAACCCAAGGGCGAAAAGTGGTTTTTCAACACTAACACATGTGCGAAAAGTGGTTTTTCCACACTAATACAAGTGCAAAAGTGGTTTCCTGCACCAACACAATTGCGAAAAGTGGTTTTTCAACACTAAGACAAGTGCGAAAAGTGGGTTTTTCAACACTATCACAAGTGCAAAAAGTGTTTTTTCCACACTAATACAAGTGCAAAAGTGGTTTCCTGCACCAACACAAGTGCGAAAAGTGTTTTTTCAACACTAACACAAGTGCGAAAAGTGGTTTTTCAACACTATCACAAGTGCAAAAAGTGTTTTTTCCACACTAATACAAGTGCAAAAGTGGTTTCCTGCACCAACACAAGTGCGAAAAGTGTTTTTTCAACACTAACACAAGTGCGAAAAGTGGTTTTTCAACACTAACACAAGTGCGAAAATGGTTTTTCCACACTAATACAAGTGCAAAAGTGGTTTCCTGCACCAACACAAGTGCGAAAAGTGGTTTTTCAACACTAACACAAGTGCGAAAAGTGGTTTTTCAACACTATCACAAGTGCAAAAAGTGTTTTTACCACACTAATACAAGTGCAAAAGTGGTTTCCTGCACCAACACAAGTGCGAAAAGTGGTTTTTCAACACTAACACAAGTGCGAAAAGTGGTTTTTCAACACTAACACAAGTGCGAAAAGTGGTTTTTCCACACTAATACAAGTGCAAAAGTGGTTTCCTGCACCAACACAAGTGCGAAAAGTGGTTTTTCAACACTAACACAAGTTTGAAAAGTGGTTTTTCAACACTATCACAAGTGCAAAAAGTGTTTTTTCCACACTAATACAAGTGCAAAAGTGGTATCCTGCACCAACACAACTGCGAAAAGTGGTTTTTCAACACTAATCCAAGTGCGAAAAGTGGTTTTTCAACACTAACACATGTACGAAAAGTGGTTTTTCCACACTAATACAAGTGCAAAAGTGGTTTCCTGCACCAACACAATTGCGAAAAGTGGTTTTTCAACACTAACACAAGTGCGAAAAGTGGTTTTTCAACAAAAATCACAAGTGCAAAAAGAGTTTTTTCCACACTAATACAAGTGCAAAAGTGGTTTCCTGCACCAACACAAGTGTGAAAAGTGGTTTTTCAACACTAAGACAAGTGCGAAAAGTGGTTTTTCAACACTAACACAAGTGCGAAAAGTGGTTTTTCAACTATAACACAAGTGCGAAAAGTGGTTTTTCAACACTATCACAAGTGCAAAAAGTGTTTTTTCCACACTAATACAAGTGTAAAAGTGGTTTCCTGCACCAACACAAGTGCGAAAAGTGGTTTTTCAACACTAACACAAGTGCGAAAAGCGGTTTTTCAACACTAACACAAGTGCGAAAAGTGGTTTTCTGCACCAACGCAAGTGCGAAAAGTGGTTTATCCACACTAATACAAGTGTAAAAGTGGCTTCCTGCACCAACACAAGTGCGAAAAGTGGTTTTTCAACACTAACACAAGTGCGAAAAGTGGTTTTTCAACACTAACATAAGTACGAAAAGTGGTTTTTTCCACACTAATAGAAGTGCAAAAGTGGTTTCCTGCACCAACACAAGTGCGAAAAGTGGTTTTTCAACACTAACACAAGTGCGAAAAGTGGTTTTTCAACACTATCACAAGTGCAAAAAGTGTTTTTTCCACACTAATACAAGTGCAAAAGTGGTTTCCTGCACCAACACAAGTGCGAAAAGTGGTTTTTCAACACTAACACAAGTGCGAAAAGTGGTTTTTCAACACTAACACAAGTGCGAAAAGTGGTTTTACCACACTAATACAAGTGCAAAAGTGGTTTCCTGAACCAACACAAATGCGAAAAGTGGTTTTTCAACACTAACACAAGTGCGAAAAGTGGTTTTTCAACACTATCACAAGTGCAAAAAGTGTTTTTTCCACACTAATACAAGTGCAAAAGTGGTTTCCTGCACCAACACAAGTGCGAAAAGTGGTTTTTCAACACTAACACAAGTGCGAAAAGTGGTTTTTCAACACTAACACAAGTGCGAAAAGTGGTTTTTCCACACTAGTACAAGTGAAAAAGTGGTGTCCTGCACCAACACAAGTGCGAAAAGTGGTTTTTCAACACTAACACAAGTGCGAAAAGTGGTTTTTCAACACTATCACAAGTGCAAAAAGTGTTTTTTCCACACTAATACAAGTGCAAAAGTGGTTTCCTGCACCAACACAAGTGCGAAAAGTGTTTTTTCAACACTAACACAAGTGCGAAAAGTGGTTTTTCAACACTAACACAAGTGCGAAAAGTGGTTTTTCCACACTAATACAAGTGCAAAAGTGGTTTCCTGCACCAACACAAGTGCGAAAAGTGTTTTTTCAACACTAACACAAGTGCGAAAAGTGGTTTTTCAACACTATCACAAGTGCAAAAAGTGTTTTTTCCACACTAATACAAGTGCAAAAGTGGTTTCCTGCACCAACACAAGTGCGAAAAGTGTTTTTTCAACACTAACACAAGTGCGAAAAGTGGTTTTTCAACACTAACACAAGTGCGAAAATGGTTTTTCCACACTAATACAAGTGCAAAAGTGGTTTCCTGCACCAACACAAGTGCGAAAAGTGGTTTTTCAACACTAACACAAGTGCGAAAAGTGGTTTTTCAACACTATCACAAGTGCAAAAAGTGTTTTTACCACACTAATACAAGTGCAAAAGTGGTTTCCTGCACCAACACAAGTGCGAAAAGTGGTTTTTCAACACTAACACAAGTGCGAAAAGTGGTTTTTCAACACTAACACAAGTGCGAAAAGTGGTTTTTCCACACTAATACAAGTGCAAAAGTGGTTTCCTGCACCAACACAAGTGCGAAAAGTGGTTTTTCAACACTAACACAAGTTTGAAAAGTGGTTTTTCAACACTATCACAAGTGCAAAAAGTGTTTTTTCCACACTAATACAAGTGCAAAAGTGGTATCCTGCACCAACACAACTGCGAAAAGTGGTTTTTCAACACTAACCCAAGGGCGAAAAGTGGTTTTTCAACACTAACACATGTGCGAAAAGTGGTTTTTCCACACTAATACAAGTGCAAAAGTGGTTTCCTGCACCAACACAATTGCGACAAGTGGTTTTTCAACACTAAGACAAGTGCGAAAAGTGGTTTTTCAACACTAACACAAGTGCGAAAAGTGGTTTTTCAACACTAACACAAGTGCGAAAAGTGGTTTTTCAACAAAAATCACAAGTGCAAAAAGAGTTTTTTCCACACTAATACAAGTGCAAAAGTGGTTTCCTGCACCAACACAAGTGTGAAAAGTGGTTTTTCAACACTAAGACAAGTGCGAAAAGTGGTTTTTCAACACTAACACAAGTGCAAAAAGTGGTTTTTCAACACTAACACAAGTGCGAAAAGTGGTTTTTCAACACTAACACAAGTGCGAAAAGTGGTTTTTCAACACTAACACAAGTGCGAAAAGTGGTTTTTCAACACTATCAGAAGTGCAAAAAGAGTTTTTTCCACACTAATACAAGTGCAAAAGTGGTTTCCTGCACCAACACAAGTGCAAAAAGTGGTTTTTCAACACTAACACAAGTGCGAAAAGTGGGTTTTTCAACACTAACACAAGTGCGAAAAGTGGTTTTTCAACACTATTACAAGTGCAAAAAGTGTTTTTTCCACACTAATACAAGTGTAAAAGTGGTTTCCTGCACCAACACAAGTGCGAAAAGTGTTTTTTCAACACTAACACAAGTGCGAAAAGTGGTTTTTCAACACTAATACAAGTGCAAAAAGTGGTTTTTCCACACTAATACAAGTGTAAAAGTGGTTTCCTGCACCAACACAAGTGCGAAAAGTGGTTTTTCAACACTAACACAAGTGCGAAAAGTGGTTTTTCAACACTATCACAAGTGCAAAAAGTGTTTTTTCCACACTAATACAAGTGCAAAAGTGGTTTCCTGTACCAACACAAGTGCGAAAAGTGGTTTTTGAACACCAACACAAGTGCGAAAAGTGTTTTTTCAACACTAACACAAGTGCGAAAAGTGATTTTTCCACAGTAATACAAGTGCAAAAGTGGTTTCCTGCACCAACACAAGTGCGAAAAGTGGTTTTTCAACACTATCACAAGTGCGAAAAGTGTTTTTTCCACACTATCACAAGTGCAAAAAGTGTTTTTTACACACTAATACAAGTGCAAAAGTGGTTTCCTGCACCAACACAAGTGCGAAAAGTGGTTTTTCAACACTAACACAAGTGCGAAAAGTGGTTTTTCAACACTAACACAAGTGCGAAAATGGTTTTTCCACACTAATACAAGTGCAAAAGTGGTTTCCTGCACCAACACAAGTGCGAAAAGTGGTTTTTCAACACTAACACAAGTGCGAAAAGTGGTTTTTCAACACTAACACAAGTGCAAAAAGTGTTTTTACCACACTAATACAAGTGCAAAAGTGGTTTCCTGCACCAACACAAGTGCGAAAAGTGGTTTTTCAACACTAACACAAGTGCGAAAAGTGGTTTTTCAACACTAACACAAGTGCAAAAAGTGGTTTTTCCACACTAATACAAGTGCAAAAGTGGTTTCCTGCACCAACACAAGTGCGAAAAGTGGTTTTTCAACACTAACACAAGTTTGAAAAGTGGTTTTTCAACACTATCACAAGTGCAAAAAGTGTTTTTTCCACAATAATACAAGTGCAAAAGTGGTATCCTGCACCAACACAACTGCGAAAAGTGGTTTTTCAACACTAACCCAAGTGCGAAAAGTGGTTTTTCAACACTAACACATGTGCGAAAAGTGGTTTTTCCACACTAATACAAGTGCAAAAGTGGTTTCCTGCACCAACACAATTGCGAAAAGTGGTTTTTCAACACTAACACAAGTGCGAAAAGTGGTTTTTCAACAAAAATCACAAGTGCAAAAAGAGTTTTTTCCACACTAATACAAGTGCAAAAGTGTTTTCCTGCACCAACACAAGTGTGAAAAGTGGTTTTTCAACACTAAGACAAGTGCGAAAAGTGGTTTTTCAACACTAACACAAGTGCGAAAAGTGGTTTTTCAACACTAACACAAGTGCGAAAAGTGGTTTTTCAAACACTATCACAAGTGCAAAAAGTGTTTTTTCCACACTAATACAAGTGTAAAAGTGGTTTCCTGCACCAACACAAGTGCGAAAAGTGGTTTTTCAACACTAACACAAGTGCGAAAAGCGGTTTTTCAACACTAACACAAGTGCGAAAAGTGGTTTTTCAACACTAACACAAGTGCGAAAAGTGGTTTTTCAACACTAACACAAGTGCGAAAAGTGGTTTTTCAACACTATCACAAGTGCAAAAAGTGTTTTTTCCACACTAATACAAGTGCAAAAGTGGTTTCCTGCACCAACACAAGTGTGAAAAGTGGTTTTTCAACACTAACACAAGTGCGAAAAGTGGTTTTTCAACACTAACACAAGTGCGAAAAGTGGTTTTTCAACACTAACATAAGTACGAAAAGTGGTTTTTCCACACTAATAGAAGTGCAAAAGTGGTTTCCTGCACCAACACAAGTGCGAAAAGTGGTTTTTCAACACTAACACAAGTGCGAAAAGTGGTTTTTCAACACTATCACAAGTGCAAAAAGTGTTTTTTCCACACTAATACAAGTGCAAAAGTGGTTTCCTGCACCAACACAAGTGCGAAAAGTGGTTTTTCAACACTAACACAAGTGCGAAAAGTGGTTTTTCAACACTAACACAAGTGCGAAAAGTGGTTTTACCACACTAATACAAGTGCAAAAGTGGTTTCCTGAACCAACACAAGTGCGAAAAGTGGTTTTTCAACACTAACACAAGTGCGAAAAGTGGTTTTTCAACACTATCACAAGTGCAAAAAGTGTTTTTTCCACACTAATACAAGTGCAAAAGTGGTTTCCTGCACCAACACAAGTGCGAAAAGTGTTTTTTCAACACTAACACAAGTGCGAAAAGTGGTTTTTCAACACTAACACAAGTGCGAAAATGGTTTTTCCACACTAATACAAGTGCAAAAGTGGTTTCCTGCACCAACACAAGTGCGAAAAGTGGTTTTTCAACACTAACACAAGTGCGAAAAGTGGTTTTTCAACACTATCACAAGTGCAAAAAGTGTTTTTACCACACTAATACAAGTGCAAAAGTGGTTTCCTGCACCAACACAAGTGCGAAAAGTGGTTTTTCAACACTAACACAAGTGCGAAAAGTGGTTTTTCAACACTAACACAAGTGCGAAAAGTGGTTTTTCCACACTAATACAAGTGCAAAAGTGGTTTCCTGCACCAACACAAGTGCGAAAAGTGGTTTTTCAACACTAACACAAGTTTGAAAAGTGGTTTTTCAACACTATCACAAGTGCAAAAAGTGTTTTTTCCACACTAATACAAGTGCAAAAGTGGTATCCTGCACCAACACAACTGCAAAAAGTGGTTTTTCAACACTAACCCAAGGGCGAAAAGTGGTTTTTCAACACTAACACATGTGCGAAAAGTGGTTTTTCCACACTAATACAAGTGCAAAAGTGGTTTCCTGCACCAACACAATTGCGAAAAGTGGTTTTTCAACACTAAGACAAGTGCGAAAAGTGGGTTTTTCAACACTATCACAAGTGCAAAAAGTGTTTTTTCCACACTAATACAAGTGCAAAAGTGGTTTCCTGCACCAACACAAGTGCGAAAAGTGTTTTTTCAACACTAACACAAGTGCGAAAAGTGGTTTTTCAACACTAACACAAGTGCGAAAAGTGGTTTTTCCACACTAATACAAGTGCAAAAGTGGTTTCCTGCACCAACACAAGTGCGAAAAGTGTTTTTTCAACACTAACACAAGTGTGAAAAGTGGTTTTTCAACACTATCACAAGTGCAAAAAGTGTTTTTTCCACACTAATACAAGTGCAAAAGTGGTTTCCTGCACCAACACAAGTGCGAAAAGTGTTTTTTCAACACTAACACAAGTGCGAAAAGTGGTTTTTCAACACTAACACAAGTGCGAAAATGGATTTTCCACACTAATACAAGTGCAAAAGTGGTTTCCTGCACCAACACAAGTGCGAAAAGTGGTTTTTCAACACTAACACAAGTGCGAAAAGTGGTTTTTCAACACTATCACAAGTGCAAAAAGTGTTTTTACCACACTAATACAAGTGCAAAAGTGGTTTCCTGCACCAACACAAGTGCGAAAAGTGGTTTTTCAACACTAACACAAGTGCGAAAAGTGGTTTTTCAACACTAACACAAGTGCGAAAAGTGGTTTTTCCACACTAATACAAGTGCAAAAGTGGTTTCCTGCACCAACACAAGTGCGAAAAGTGGTTTTTCAACACTAACACAAGTTTGAAAAGTGGTTTTTCAACACTATCACAAGTGCAAAAAGTGTTTTTTCCACACTAATACAAGTGCAAAAGTGGTATCCTGCACCAACACAACTGCGAAAAGTGGTTTTTCAACACTAATCCAAGTGCGAAAAGTGGTTTTTCAACACTAACACATGTGCGAAAAGTGGTTTTTCCACACTAATACAAGTGCAAAAGTGGTTTCCTGCACCAACACAATTGCGAAAAGTGGTTTTTCAACACTAACACAAGTGCGAAAAGTGGTTTTTCAACAAAAATCACAAGTGCAAAAAGAGTTTTTTCCACACTAATACAAGTGCAAAAGTGGTTTCCTGCACCAACACAAGTGTGAAAAGTGGTTTTTCAACACTAAGACAAGTGCGAAAAGTGGTTTTTCAACACTAACACAAGTGCGAAAAGTGGTTTTTCAACTATAACACAAGTGCGAAAAGTGGTTTTTCAACACTATCACAAGTGCAAAAAGTGTTTTTTCCACACTAATACAAGTGTAAAAGTGGTTTCCTGCACCAACACAAGTGCGAAAAGTGGTTTTTCAACACTAACACAAGTGCGAAAAGCAGTTTTTCAACACTAACACAAGTGCGAAAAGTGGTTTTCTGCACCAACACAAGTGCGAAAAGTGGTTTTTCCACACTAATACAAGTGTAAAAGTGGTTTCCTGCACCAACACAAGTGCGAAAAGTGGTTTTTCAACACTAACACAAGTGCGAAAAGTGGTTTTTCAACACTAACACAAGTGCGAAAAGTGGTTTTTCAACACTATCACAAGTGCAAAAAGTGTTTTTTCCACACTAATACAAGTGCAAAAGTGGTTTCCTGCACCAACACAAGTGTGAAAAGTGGTTTTTCAACACTAACACAAGTGCGAAAAGTGGTTTTTCAACACTAACACAAGTGCGAAAAGTGGTTTTTCAACACTAACATAAGTACGAAAAGTGGTTTTTTCCACACTAATAGAAGTGCAAAAGTGGTTTCCTGCACCAACACAAGTGCGAAAAGTGGTTTTTCAACACTAACACAAGTGCGAAAAGTGGTTTTTCAACACTATCACAAGTGCAAAAAGTGTTTTTTCCACACTAATACAAGTGCAAAAGTGGTTTCCTGCACCAACACAAGTGCGAAAAGTGGTTTTTCAACACTAACACAAGTGCGAAAAGTGGTTTTTCAACACTAACACAAGTGCGAAAAGTGGTTTTACCACACTAATACAAGTGCAAAAGTGGTTTCCTGAACCAACACAAGTGCGAAAAGTGGTTTTTCAACACTAACACAAGTGCGAAAAGTGGTTTTTCAACACTATCACAAGTGCAAAAAGTGTTTTTTCCACACTAATACAAGTGCAAAAGTGGTTTCCTGCACCAACACAAGTGCGAAAAGTGGTTTTTCAACACTAACACAAGTGCGAAAAGTGGTTTTTCAACACTAACACAAGTGCGAAAAGTGGTTTTTCCACACTAGTACAAGTGAAAAAGTGGTGTCCTGCACCAACACAAGTGCGAAAAGTGGTTTTTCAACACTAACACAAGTGCGAAAAGTGGTTTTTCAACACTATCACAAGTGCAAAAAGTGTTTTTTCCACACTAATACAAGTGCAAAAGTGGTTTCCTGCACCAACACAAGTGCGAAAAGTGTTTTTTCAACACTAACACAAGTGCGAAAAGTGGTTTTTCAACACTAACACAAGTGCGAAAAGTGGTTTTTCCACACTAATACAAGTGCAAAAGTGGTTTCCTGCACCAACACAAGTGCGAAAAGTGTTTTTTCAACACTAACACAAGTGCGAAAAGTGGTTTTTCAACACTATCACAAGTGCAAAAAGTGTTTTTTCCACACTAATACAAGTGCAAAAGTGGTTTCCTGCACCAACACAAGTGCGAAAAGTGTTTTTTCAACACTAACACAAGTGCGAAAAGTGGTTTTTCAACACTAACACAAGTGCGAAAATGGTTTTTCCACACTAATACAAGTGCAAAAGTGGTTTCCTGCACCAACACAAGTGCGAAAAGTGGTTTTTCAACACTAACACAAGTGCGAAAAGTGGTTTTTCAACACTATCACAAGTGCAAAAAGTGTTTTTACCACACTAATACAAGTGCAAAAGTGGTTTCCTGCACCAACACAAGTGCGAAAAGTGGTTTTTCAACACTAACACAAGTGCGAAAAGTGGTTTTTCAACACTAACACAAGTGCGAAAAGTGGTTTTTCCACACTAATACAAGTGCAAAAGTGGTTTCCTGCACCAACACAAGTGCGAAAAGTGGTTTTTCAACACTAACACAAGTTTGAAAAGTGGTTTTTCAACACTATCACAAGTGCAAAAAGTGTTTTTTCCACACTAATACAAGTGCAAAAGTGGTATCCTGCACCAACACAACTGCGAAAAGTGGTTTTTCAACACTAACCCAAGGGCGAAAAGTGGTTTTTCAACACTAACACATGTGCGAAAAGTGGTTTTTCCACACTAATACAAGTGCAAAAGTGGTTTCCTGCACCAACACAATTGCGACAAGTGGTTTTTCAACACTAACACAAGTGCGAAAAGTGGTTTTTCAACACTATCACAAGTGCAAAAAGTGTTTTTTCCACACTAATACAAGTGCAAAAGTGGTTTCCTGCACCAACACAAGTGCGAAAAGTGTTTTTTCAACACTAACACAAGTGCGAAAAGTGGTTTTTCAACACTAACACAAGTGCGAAAATGGTTTTTCCACACTAATACAAGTGCAAAAGTGGTTTCCTGCACCAACACAAGTGCGAAAAGTGGTTTTTCAACACTAACACAAGTGCGAAAAGTGGTTTTTCAACACTATCACAAGTGCAAAAAGTGTTTTTACCACACTAATACAAGTGCAAAAGTGGTTTCCTGCACCAACACAAGTGCGAAAAGTGGTTTTTCAACACTAACACAAGTGCGAAAAGTGGTTTTTCAACACTAACACAAGTGCGAAAAGTGGTTTTTCCACACTAATACAAGTGCAAAAGTGGTTTCCTGCACCAACACAAGTGCGAAAAGTGGTTTTTCAACACTAACACAAGTTTGAAAAGTGGTTTTTCAACACTATCACAAGTGCAAAAAGTGTTTTTTCCACACTAATACAAGTGCAAAAGTGGTATCCTGCACCAACACAACTGCGAAAAGTGGTTTTTCAACACTAACCCAAGGGCGAAAAGTGGTTTTTCAACACTAACACATGTGCGAAAAGTGGTTTTTCCACACTAATACAAGTGCAAAAGTGGTTTCCTGCACCAACACAATTGCGACAAGTGGTTTTTCAACACTAAGACAAGTGCGAAAAGTGGTTTTTCAACACTAACACAAGTGCGAAAAGTGGTTTTTCAACACTAACACAAGTGCGAAAAGTGGTTTTTCAACAAAAATCACAAGTGCAAAAAGAGTTTTTTCCACACTAATACAAGTGCAAAAGTGGTTTCCTGCACCAACACAAGTGTGAAAAGTGGTTTTTCAACACTAAGACAAGTGCGAAAAGTGGTTTTTCAACACTAACACAAGTGCAAAAAGTGGTTTTTCAACACTAACACAAGTGCGAAAAGTGGTTTTTCAACACTAACACAAGTGCGAAAAGTGGTTTTTCAACACTAACACAAGTGCGAAAAGTGGTTTTTCAACACTATCAGAAGTGCAAAAAGAGTTTTTTCCACACTAATACAAGTGCAAAAGTGGTTTCCTGCACCAACACAAGTGCAAAAAGTGGTTTTTCAACACTAACACAAGTGCGAAAAGTGGGTTTTTCAACACTAACACAAGTGCGAAAAGTGGTTTTTCAACACTATTACAAGTGCAAAAAGTGTTTTTTCCACACTAATACAAGTGTAAAAGTGGTTTCCTGCACCAACACAAGTGCGAAAAGTGGTTTTTCAACACTAATACAAGTGCAAAAAGTGGTTTTTCCACACTAATACAAGTGTAAAAGTGGTTTCCTGCACCAACACAAGTGCGAAAAGTGGTTTTTCAACACTAACACAAGTGCGAAAAGTGGTTTTTCAACACTATCACAAGTGCAAAAAGTGTTTTTTCCACACTAATACAAGTGCAAAAGTGGTTTCCTGTACCAACACAAGTGCGAAAAGTGGTTTTTGAACACCAACACAAGTGCGAAAAGTGTTTTTTCAACACTAACACAAGTGCGAAAAGTGATTTTTCCACAGTAATACAAGTGCAAAAGTGGTTTCCTGCACCAACACAAGTGCGAAAAGTGGTTTTTCAACACTATCACAAGTGCGAAAAGTGTTTTTTCCACACTATCACAAGTGCAAAAAGTGTTTTTTACACACTAATACAAGTGCAAAAGTGGTTTCCTGCACCAACACAAGTGCGAAAAGTGGTTTTTCAACACTAACACAAGTGCGAAAAGTGGTTTTTCAACACTAACACAAGTGCGAAAATGGTTTTTCCACACTAATACAAGTGCAAAAGTGGTTTCCTGCACCAACACAAGTGCGAAAAGTGGTTTTTCAACACTAACACAAGTGCGAAAAGTGGTTTTTCAACACTAACACAAGTGCAAAAAGTGTTTTTACCACACTAATACAAGTGCAAAAGTGGTTTCCTGCACCAACACAAGTGCGAAAAGTGGTTTTTCAACACTAACACAAGTGCGAAAAGTGGTTTTTCAACACTAACACAAGTGCAAAAAGTGGTTTTTCCACACTAATACAAGTGCAAAAGTGGTTTCCTGCACCAACACAAGTGCGAAAAGTGGTTTTTCAACACTAACACAAGTTTGAAAAGTGGTTTTTCAACACTATCACAAGTGCAAAAAGTGTTTTTTCCACAATAATACAAGTGCAAAAGTGGTATCCTGCACCAACACAACTGCGAAAAGTGGTTTTTCAACACTAACCCAAGTGCGAAAAGTGGTTTTTCAACACTAACACATGTGCGAAAAGTGGTTTTTCCACACTAATACAAGTGCAAAAGTGGTTTCCTGCACCAACACAATTGCGAAAAGTGGTTTTTCAACACTAACACAAGTGCGAAAAGTGGTTTTTCAACAAAAATCACAAGTGCAAAAAGAGTTTTTTCCACACTAATACAAGTGCAAAAGTGGTTTCCTGCACCAACACAAGTGTGAAAAGTGGTTTTTCAACACTAAGACAAGTGCGAAAAGTGGTTTTTCAACACTAACACAAGTGCGAAAAGTGGTTTTTCAACACTAACACAAGTGCGAAAAGTGGTTTTTCAAACACTATCACAAGTGCAAAAAGTGTTTTTTCCACACTAATACAAGTGTAAAAGTGGTTTCCTGCACCAACACAAGTGCGAAAAGTGGTTTTTCAACACTAACACAAGTGCGAAAAGCGGTTTTTCAACACTAACACAAGTGCGAAAAGTGGTTTTTCAACACTAACACAAGTGCGAAAAGTGGTTTTTCAACACTAACACAAGTGCGAAAAGTGGTTTTTCAACACTATCACAAGTGCAAAAAGTGTTTTTTCCACACTAATACAAGTGCAAAAGTGGTTTCCTGCACCAACACAAGTGTGAAAAGTGGTTTTTCAACACTAACACAAGTGCGAAAAGTGGTTTTTCAACACTAACACAAGTGCGAAAAGTGGTTTTTCAACACTAACATAAGTACGAAAAGTGGTTTTTCCACACTAATAGAAGTGCAAAAGTGGTTTCCTGCACCAACACAAGTGCGAAAAGTGGTTTTTCAACACTAACACAAGTGCGAAAAGTGGTTTTTCAACACTATCACAAGTGCAAAAAGTGTTTTTTCCACACTAATACAAGTGCAAAAGTGGTTTCCTGCACCAACACAAGTGCGAAAAGTGGTTTTTCAACACTAACACAAGTGCGAAAAGTGGTTTTTCAACACTAACACAAGTGCGAAAAGTGGTTTTACCACACTAATACAAGTGCAAAAGTGGTTTCCTGAACCAACACAAGTGCGAAAAGTGGTTTTTCAACACTAACACAAGTGCGAAAAGTGGTTTTTCAACACTATCACAAGTGCAAAAAGTGTTTTTTCCACACTAATACAAGTGCAAAAGTGGTTTCCTGCACCAACACAAGTGCGAAAAGTGTTTTTTCAACACTAACACAAGTGCGAAAAGTGGTTTTTCAACACTAACACAAGTGCGAAAATGGTTTTTCCACACTAATACAAGTGCAAAAGTGGTTTCCTGCACCAACACAAGTGCGAAAAGTGGTTTTTCAACACTAACACAAGTGCGAAAAGTGGTTTTTCAACACTATCACAAGTGCAAAAAGTGTTTTTACCACACTAATACAAGTGCAAAAGTGGTTTCCTGCACCAACACAAGTGCGAAAAGTGGTTTTTCAACACTAACACAAGTGCGAAAAGTGGTTTTTCAACACTAACACAAGTGCGAAAAGTGGTTTTTCCACACTAATACAAGTGCAAAAGTGGTTTCCTGCACCAACACAAGTGCGAAAAGTGGTTTTTCAACACTAACACAAGTTTGAAAAGTGGTTTTTCAACACTATCACAAGTGCAAAAAGTGTTTTTTCCACACTAATACAAGTGCAAAAGTGGTATCCTGCACCAACACAACTGCGAAAAGTGGTTTTTCAACACTAACCCAAGGGCGAAAAGTGGTTTTTCAACACTAACACATGTGCGAAAAGTGGTTTTTCCACACTAATACAAGTGCAAAAGTGGTTTCCTGCACCAACACAATTGCGAAAAGTGGTTTTTCAACACTAAGACAAGTGTGAAAAGTGGGTTTTTCAACACTATCACAAGTGCAAAAAGTGTTTTTTCCACACTAATACAAGTGCAAAAGTGGTTTCCTGCACCAACACAAGTGCGAAAAGTGTTTTTTCAACACTAACACAAGTGCGAAAAGTGGTTTTTCAACACTAACACAAGTGCGAAAAGTGGTTTTTCCACACTAATACAAGTGCAAAAGTGGTTTCCTGCACCAACACAAGTGCGAAAAGTGTTTTTTCAACACTAACACAAGTGTGAAAAGTGGTTTTTCAACACTATCACAAGTGCAAAAAGTGTTTTTTCCACACTAATACAAGTGCAAAAGTGGTTTCCTGCACCAACACAAGTGCGAAAAGTGTTTTTTCAACACTAACACAAGTGCGAAAAGTGGTTTTTCAACACTAACACAAGTGCGAAAATGGTTTTTCCACACTAATACAAGTGCAAAAGTGGTTTCCTGCACCAACACAAGTGCGAAAAGTGGTTTTTCAACACTAACACAAGTGCGAAAAGTGGTTTTTCAACACTATCACAAGTGCAAAAAGTGTTTTTACCACACTAATACAAGTGTAAAAGTGGTTTCCTGCACCAACACAAGTGCGAAAAGTGGTTTTTCAACACTAACACAAGTGCGAAAAGTGGTTTTTCAACACTAACACAAGTGCGAAAAGTGGTTTTTCCACACTAATACAAGTGCAAAAGTGGTTTCCTGCACCAACACAAGTGCGAAAAGTGGTTTTTCAACACTAACACAAGTTTGAAAAGTGGTTTTTCAACACTATCACAAGTGCAAAAAGTGTTTTTTCCACACTAATACAAGTGCAAAAGTGGTATCCTGCACCAACACAACTGCGAAAAGTGGTTTTTCAACACTAATCCAAGTGCGAAAAGTGGTTTTTCAACAAAAATCACAAGTGCAAAAAGAGTTTTTTCCACACTAATACAAGTGCAAAAGTGGTTTCCTGCACCAACACAAGTGTGAAAAGTGGTTTTTCAACACTAAGACAAGTGCGAAAAGTGGTTTTTCAACACTAACACAAGTGCGAAAAGTGGTTTTTCAACTATAACACAAGTGCGAAAAGTGGTTTTTCAACACTATCACAAGTGCAAAAAGTGTTTTTTCCACACTAATACAAGTGTAAAAGTGGTTTCCTGCACCAACACAAGTGCGAAAAGTGGTTTTTCAACACTAACACAAGTGCGAAAAGCGGTTTTTCAACACTAACACAAGTGCGAAAAGTGGTTTTCTGCACCAACACAAGTGCGAAAAGTGGTTTTTCCACACTAATACAAGTGTAAAAGTGGTTTCCTGCACCAACACAAGTGCGAAAAGTGGTTTTTCAACACTAACACAAGTGCGAAAAGTGGTTTTTCAACACTAACACAAGTGCGAAAAGTGGTTTTTCAACACTATCACAAGTGCAAAAAGTGTTTTTTCCACACTAATACAAGTGCAAAAGTGGTTTCCTGCACCAACACAAGTGTGAAAAGTGGTTTTTCAACACTAACACAAGTGCGAAAAGTGGTTTTTCAACACTAACACAAGTGCGAAAAGTGGTTTTTCAACACTAACATAAGTACGAAAAGTGGTTTTTTCCACACTAATAGAAGTGCAAAAGTGGTTTCCTGCACCAACACAAGTGCGAAAAGTGGTTTTTCAACACTAACACAAGTGCGAAAAGTGGTTTTTCAACACTATCACAAGTGCAAAAAGTGTTTTTTCCACACTAATACAAGTGCAAAAGTGGTTTCCTGCACCAACACAAGTGCGAAAAGTGATTTTTCAACACTAACACAAGTGCGAAAAGTGGTTTTTCAACACTAACACAAGTGCGAAAAGTGGTTTTACCACACTAATACAAGTGCAAAAGTGGTTTCCTGAACCAACACAAGTGCGAAAAGTGGTTTTTCAACACTAACACAAGTGCGAAAAGTGGTTTTTCAACACTATCACAAGTGCAAAAAGTGTTTTTTCCACACTAATACAAGTGCAAAAGTGGTTTCCTGCACCAACACAAGTGCGAAAAGTGGTTTTTCAACACTAACACAAGTGCGAAAAGTGGTTTTTCAACACTAACACAAGTGCGAAAAGTGGTTTTTCCACACTAGTACAAGTGAAAAAGTGGTGTCCTGCACCAACACAAGTGCGAAAAGTGGTTTTTCAACACTAACACAAGTGCGAAAAGTGGTTTTTCAACACTATCACAAGTGCAAAAAGTGTTTTTTCCACACTAATACAAGTGCAAAAGTGGTTTCCTGCACCAACACAAGTGCGAAAAGTGTTTTTTCAACACTAACACAAGTGCGAAAAGTGGTTTTTCAACACTAACACAAGTGCGAAAAGTGGTTTTTCCACACTAATACAAGTGCAAAAGTGGTTTCCTGCACCAACACAAGTGCGAAAAGTGTTTTTTCAACACTAACACAAGTGCGAAAAGTGGTTTTTCAACACTATCACAAGTGCAAAAAGTGTTTTTTCCACACTAATACAAGTGCAAAAGTGGTTTCCTGCACCAACACAAGTGCGAAAAGTGTTTTTTCAACACTAACACAAGTGCGAAAAGTGGTTTTTCAACACTAACACAAGTGCGAAAATGGTTTTTCCACACTAATACAAGTGCAAAAGTGGTTTCCTGCACCAACACAAGTGCGAAAAGTGGTTTTTCAACACTAACACAAGTGCGAAAAGTGGTTTTTCAACACTATCACAAGTGCAAAAAGTGTTTTTACCACACTAATACAAGTGCAAAAGTGGTTTCCTGCACCAACACAAGTGCGAAAAGTGGTTTTTCAACACTAACACAAGTGCGAAAAGTGGTTTTTCAACACTAACACAAGTGCGAAAAGTGGTTTTTCCACACTAATACAAGTGCAAAAGTGGTTTCCTGCACCAACACAAGTGCGAAAAGTGGTTTTTCAACACTAACACAAGTTTGAAAAGTGGTTTTTCAACACTATCACAAGTGCAAAAAGTGTTTTTTCCACACTAATACAAGTGCAAAAGTGGTATCCTGCACCAACACAACTGCGAAAAGTGGTTTTTCAACACTAACCCAAGGGCGAAAAGTGGTTTTTCAACACTAACACATGTGCGAAAAGTGGTTTTTCCACACTAATACAAGTGCAAAAGTGGTTTCCTGCACCAACACAATTGCGACAAGTGGTTTTTCAACACTAAGACAAGTGCGAAAAGTGGTTTTTCAACACTAACACAAGTGCGAAAAGTGGTTTTTCAACACTAACACAAGTGCGAAAAGTGGTTTTTCAACAAAAATCACAAGTGCAAAAAGAGTTTTTTCCACACTAATACAAGTGCAAAAGTGGTTTCCTGCACCAACACAAGTGTGAAAAGTGGTTTTTCAACACTAAGACAAGTGCGAAAAGTGGTTTTTCAACACTAACACAAGTGCAAAAAGTGGTTTTTCAACACTAACACAAGTGCGAAAAGTGGTTTTTCAACACTATCACAAGTGCAAAAAGTGTTTTTTCCACACTAATACAAGTGTAAAAGTGGTTTCCTGCACCAACACAAGTGCGAAAAGTGGTTTTTCAACACTAACACAAGTGCGAAAAGCGGTTTTTCAACACTAACACAAGTGCGAAAAGTGGTTTTCTGCACCAACACAAGTGCGAAAAGTGGTTTTTCCACACTAATACAAGTGTAAAAGTGGTTTCCTGCACCAACACAAGTGCGAAAAGTGGTTTTTCAACACTAACACAAGTGCGAAAAGTGGTTTTTCAACACTAACACAAGTGCGAAAAGTGGTTTTTCAACACTATCACAAGTGCAAAAAGTGTTTTTTCCACACTAATACAAGTGCAAAAGTGGTTTCCTGCACCAACACAAGTGTGAAAAGTGGTTTTTCAACACTAACACAAGTGCGAAAAGTGGTTTTTCCACACTAACACAAGTGCGAAAAGTGGTTTTTCAACACTAACATAAGTACGAAAAGTGGTTTTTCCACACTAATAGAAGTGCAAAAGTGGTTTCCTGCACCAACACAAGTGCGAAAAGTGGTTTTTCAACACTAACACAAGTGCGAAAAGTGGTTTTTCAACACTATCACAAGTGCAAAAAGTGTTTTTTCCACACTAATACAAGTGCAAAAGTGGTTTCCTGCACCAACACAAGTGCGAAAAGTGGTTTTTCAACACTAACACAAGTGCGAAAAGTGGTTTTTCAACACTAACACAAGTGCGAAAAGTGGTTTTTCCACACTAATACAAGTGCAAAAGTGATTTCCTGAACCAACACAAGTGCGAAAAGTGGTTTTTCAACACTAACACAAGTGCGAAAAGTGGTTTTTCAACACTATCACAAGTGCAAAAAGTGTTTTTTCCACACTAATACAAGTGCAAAAGTGATTTCCTGCACCAACACAAGTGCGAAAAGTGGTTTTTCAACACTAACACAAGTGCGAAAAGTGGTTTTTCAACACTAACACAAGTGCGAAAAGTGGTTTTTCCACACTAGTACAAGTGAAAAAGTGGTGTCCTGCACCAACACAAGTGCGAAAAGTGGTTTTTCAACACTAACACAAGTGCGAAAAGTGGTTTTTCAACACTATCACAAGTGCAAAAAGTGTTTTTTCCACACTAATACAAGTGCAAAAGTGGTTTCCTGCACCAACACAAGTGCGAAAAGTGTTTTTTCAACACTAACACAAGTGCGAAAAGTGGTTTTTCAACACTAACACAAGTGCGAAAAGTGGTTTTTCCACACTAATACAAGTGCAAAAGTGGTTTCCTGCACCAACACAAGTGCGAAAAGTGTTTTTTCAACACTAACACAAGTGTGAAAAGTGGTTTTTCAACACTATCACAAGTGCAAAAAGTGTTTTTTCCACACTAATACAAGTGCAAAAGTGGTTTCCTGCACCAACACAAGTGCGAAAAGTGTTTTTTCAACACTAACACAAGTGCGAAAAGTGGTTTTTCAACACTAACACAAGTGCGAAAATGGTTTTTCCACACTAATACAAGTGCAAAAGTGGTTTCCTGCACCAACACAAGTGCGAAAAGTGGTTTTTCAACACTAACACAAGTGCGAAAAGTGGTTTTTCAACACTATCACAAGTGCAAAAAGTGTTTTTACCACACTAATACAAGTGCAAAAGTGGTTTCCTGCACCAACACAAGTGCGAAAAGTGGTTTTTCAACACTAACACAAGTGCGAAAAGTGGTTTTTCAACACTAACACAAGTGCGAAAAGTGGTTTTTCCACACTAATACAAGTGCAAAAGTGGTTTCCTGCACCAACACAAGTGCGAAAAGTGGTTTTTCAACACTAACACAAGTTTGAAAAGTGGTTTTTCAACACTATCACAAGTGCAAAAAGTGTTTTTTCCACACTAATACAAGTGCAAAAGTGGTATCCTGCACCAACACAACTGCGAAAAGTGGTTTTTCAACTCTAACCCAAGTGCGAAAAGTGGTTTTTCAACACTAACAAATGTGCGAAAAGTGGTTTTTCCACACTAATACAAGTGCAAAAGTGGTTTCCTGCACCAACACAATTGCGAAAAGTGGTTTTTCAACACTAACACAAGTGCGAAAAGTGGTTTTTCAACAAAAATCACAAGTGCAAAAAGAGTTTTTTCCACACTAATACAAGTGCAAAAGTGGTTTCCTGCACCAACACAAGTGCGAAAAGTGGTTTTTCAACACTAACACAAGTGCGAAAAGCGGTTTTTCAACACTAACACAAGTGCGAAAAGTGGTTTTCTGCACCAACACAAGTGCGAAAAGTGGTTTTTCCACACTAATACAAGTGTAAAAGTGGTTTCCTGCACCAACACAAGCGCGAAAAGTTGTTTTTCAACACTAACACAAGTGCGAAAAGTGGTTTTTCAACCCTAACACAAGTGCGAAAAGTGGTTTTTCAACACTATCACAAGTGCAAAAAGTGTTTTTTCCACACTAATACAAGTGCAAAAGTGGTTTCCTGCACCAACACAAGTGTGAAAAGTGGTTTTTCAACACTAACACAAGTGCGAAAAGTGGTTTTTCAACACTAACACAAGTGCGAAAAGTGGTTTTTCAACACTAACATAAGTACGAAAAGTGTTTTTTCCACACTAATAGAAGTGCAAAAGTGGTTTCCTGCACCAACACAAGTGTGAAAAGTGGTTTTTCAACACTAACACAAGTGCGAAAAGTGGTTTTTCAACACTAATACAAGTGCAAAAGTGGTTTCCTGCACCAACACAATTGCGACAAGTGGTTTTTCAACACTAAGACAAGTGCGAAAAGTGGTTTTTCAACACTAACACAAGTGCGAAAAGTGGTTTTTCAACACTAACACAAGTGCGAAAAGTGGTTTTTCAACAAAAATCACAAGTGCAAAAAGAGTTTTTTCCACACTAATACAAGTGCAAAAGTGGTTTCCTGCACCAACACAAGTGTGAAAAGTGGTTTTTCAACACTAAGACAAGTGCGAAAAGTGGTTTTTCAACACTAACACAAGTGCAAAAAGTGGTTTTTCAACACTAACACAAGTGCGAAAAGTGGTTTTTCAACACTATCACAAGTGCAAAAGGTGTTTTTTCCACACTAATACAAGTGTAAAAGTGGTTTCCTGCACCAACACAAGTGCGAAAAGTGGTTTTTCAACACTAACACAAGTGCGAAAAGCGGTTTTTCAACACTAACACAAGTGCGAAAAGTGGTTTTCTGCACCAACACAAGTGCGAAAAGTGGTTTTTCCACACTAATACAAGTGTAAAAGTGGTTTCCTGCACCAACACAAGTGCGAAAAGTGGTTTTTCAACACTAACACAAGTGCGAAAAGTGGTTTTTCAACACTAACACAAGTGCGAAAAGTGGTTTTTCAACACTATCACAAGTGCAAAAAGTGTTTTTTCCACACTAATACAAGTGCAAAAGTGGTTTGCTGCACCAACACAAGTGTGAAAAGTGGTTTTTCAACACTAACACAAGTGCGAAAAGTGGTTTTTCCACACTAACACAAGTGCGAAAAGTGGTTTTTCAACACTAACATAAGTACGAAAAGTGGTTTTTCCACACTAATAGAAGTGCAAAAGTGGTTTCCTGCACCAACACAAGTGCGAAAAGTGGTTTTTCAACACTAACACAAGTGCGAAAAGTGGTTTTTCAACACTATCACAAGTGCAAAAAGTGTTTTTTCCACACTAATACAAGTGCAAAAGTGGTTTCCTGCACCAACACAAGTGCGAAAAGTGTTTTTTCAACACTAACACAAGTGCGAAAAGTGGTTTTTCAACACTAACACAAGTGCGAAAAGTGGTTTTTCCACACTAATACAAGTGCAAAAGTGGTTTCCTGCACCAACACAAGTGCGAAAAGTGTTTTTTCAACACTAACACAAGTGTGAAAAGTGGTTTTTCAACACTATCACAAGTGCAAAAAGTGTTTTTTCCACACTAATACAAGTGCAAAAGTGGTTTCCTGCACCAACACAAGTGCGAAAAGTGTTTTTTCAACACTAACACAAGTGCGAAAAGTGGTTTTTCAACACTAACACAAGTGCGAAAATGGTTTTTTCACACTAATACAAGTGCAAAAGTGGTTTCCTGCACCAACACAAGTGCGAAAAGTGGTTTTTCAACACTAACACAAGTGCGAAAAGTGGTTTTTCAACACTATCACAAGTGCAAAAAGTGTTTTTACCACACTAATACAAGTGCAAAAGTGGTTTCCTGCACCAACACAAGTGCGAAAAGTGGTTTTTCAACACTAACACAAGTACGAAAAGTGGTTTTTCAACACTAACACAAGTGCGAAAAGTGGTTTTTCCACACTAATACAAGTGCAAAAGTGGTTTCCTGCACCAACACAAGTGCGAAAAGTGGTTTTTCAACACTAACACAAGTTTGAAAAGTGGTTTTTCAACACTATCACAGGTGCAAAAAGTGTTTTTTCCACACTAATACAAGTGCAAAAGTGGTATCCTGCACCAACACAACTGCGAAAAGTGGTTTTTCAACTCTAACCCAAGTGCGAAAAGTGGTTTTTCAACACTAACAAATGTGCGAAAAGTGGTTTTTCCACACTAATACAAGTGCAAAAGTGGTTTCCTGCACCAACACAATTGCGAAAAGTGGTTTTTCAACACTAACACAAGTGCGAAAAGTGGTTTTTCAACAAAAATCACAAGTGCAAAAAGAGTTTTTTCCACACTAATACAAGTGCAAAAGTGGTTTCCTGCACCAACACAAGTGCGAAAAGTGGTTTTTCAACACTAACACAAGTGCGAAAAGCGGTTTTTCAACACTAACACAAGTGCGAAAAGTGGTTTTCTGCACCAACACAAGTGCGAAAAGTGGTTTTTCCACACTAATACAAGTGTAAAAGTGGTTTCCTGCACCAACACAAGCGCGAAAAGTTGTTTTTCAACACTAACACAAGTGCGAAAAGTGGTTTTTCAACACTAACACAAGTGCGAAAAGTGGTTTTTCAACACTATCACAAGTGCAAAAAGTGTTTTTTCCACACTAATACAAGTGCAAAAGTGGTTTCCTGCACCAACACAAGTGTGAAAAGTGGTTTTTCAACACTAACACAAGTGCGAAAAGTGGTTTTTCAACACTAACACAAGTGCGAAAAGTGGTTTTTCAACACTAACATAAGTACGAAAAGTGTTTTTTCCACACTAATAGAAGTGCAAAAGTGGTTTCCTGCACCAACACAAGTGTGAAAAGTGGTTTTTCAACACTAACACAAGTGCGAAAAGTGGTTTTTCAACACTATCACAAGTGCAAAAAGTGTTTTTTCCACACTAATACAAGTGCAAAAGTGGTTTCCTGCACCAACACAAGTGCGAAAAGTGGTTTTTCAACACTAACACAAGTGCGAAAAGTGGTTTTTCAACACTAACACAAGTGCGAAAAGTGGTTTTTCCACACTAATACAACTGCAAAAGTGGTTTCCTGAACCAACACAAGTGCGAAAAGTGGTTTTTCAACACTAACACAAGTGCGAAAAGTGGTTTTTCAACACTATCACAAGTGCAAAAGTGGTTTCCTGCACCAACACAAGTGCGAAAAGTGGTTTTTCAACACTAACACAAGTGCGAAAAGTGGTTTTTCCACACTAATACAAGTGCAAAAGTGGTTTCCTGCACCAACACAAGTGCGAAAAGTGGTTTTTCAACACTAACACAAGTGCGAAAAGTGTTTTTTCAACACTAACACAAGTGCGAAAAGTGGTTTTTCCACACTAGTACAAGTGAAAAAGTGGTGTCCTGCACCAACACAAGTGCAAAAAGTGGTTTTTCAACACTAACACAAGTGCGAAAAGTGGTTTTTCAACACTATCACAAGTGCAAAAAGTGTTTTTTCCACACTAATACAAGTGCAAAAGTGGTTTCCTGCACCAACACAAGTGCGAAAAGTGGTTTTTCAACACTAACACAAGTGCGAAAAGTGGTTTTTCAACACTAACACAAGTGCGAAAAGTGGTTTTTCCACACTAATACAAGGGCAAAAGTGGTTTCCTGCACCAACACAAGTGCGAAAAGTGGTTTTTCAACACCAACACAAGTGCGAAAAGTGGTTTTTCAACACTATCACAAGTGCAAAAAGTGTTTTTTCCACACTAATACAAGTGCAAAAGTGGTTTCCTGCACCAACACAAGTGCGAAAAGTGGTTTTTCAACACAAACACAAGTGCGAAAAGTGGTTTTTCAACACTAACACAAGTGCGAAAAGTGTTTTTTCCACACTAATACAAGTGCAAAAGTGGTTTACTGCACCAACACAAGTGCGAAAAGTGGTTTTTCAACACTAACACATGTGCGAAAAGTGGTTTTTTCCACACTAACACAAGTGCGAAAAGTGTTTTTTCCACAATAATACAAGTGCAAAAGTGGTTTCCTGCACCAACACAAGTGCGAAAAGTGGTTTTTCAACACTAACACAAGTGCGAAAAGTGGTTTTTCAACACTAACACAAGTGCGAAAAGTGGTTGTTCAACACTAACACAAGTGCGAAAAGTGGTTTTTCAACACTAACACAAGTGCAAAAAGTGGTTTTTCCACACTAATACAAGTGCAAAAGTGGTTTCCTGCACCAACACAAGTGCGAAAAATGTTTTTTCAACACTAACACAAGTGCGAAAAGTGGTTTTTCAACACTAACACAAGTGCGAAAAGTGGTTTTTCCACACTAATACAAGTGCAAAAGTGGTTTCCTGCACCAACACAAGTGCGAAAAGTGGTTTTTCAACACTAACACAAGTGCGAAAAGTGGTTTTTCAACACTAACACAAGTGCGAAAAGCGGTTTTTCAACACTATCAGAAGTGCAAAAAGTGTTTTTTCCACACTAATACAAGTGTAAAAGTGGTTTCCTGCACCAACACAAGTGCGAAAAGTGGTTTTTCAACACTAACACAAGTGCGAAAAGTGGTTTTTCAACACTAACACAAGTGCAAAAAGTGGTTTCCTGCACCAAGACAAGTGCGAAAAGTGGTTTTTCCACACTAATACAAGTGTAAAAGTGGTTTCCTGCACCAACACAAGTGCGAAAAGTGGTTTTTCAACACTAACACAAGTGCGAAAAGTGGTTTTTCAACACTATCACAAGTGCAAAAAGTGGTTTCCTGCACCAAGACAAGTGCGAAAAGTGGTTTTTCCACACTAATACAAGTGTAAAAGTGGTTTCCTGCACCAACACAAGTGCGAAAAGTGGTTTTTCAACACTAACACAAGTGCAAAAAGTGTTTTTTCCACACTAATACAAGTGCAAAAGTGGTTTCCTGTACCAACACAAGTGCGAAAAGTGGTTTTTCAACACCAACACAAGTGCGAAAAGTGTTTTTTCAACACTAACACAAGTGCGAAAAGTGATTTTTCCACAATAATACAAGTGCAAAAGTGGTATCCTGCACCAACACAACTGCGAAAAGTGGTTTTTCAACTCTAACCCAAGTGCGAAAAGTGGTTTTTCAACACTAACAAATGTGCGAAAAGTGGTTTTTCCACACTAATACAAGTGCAAAAGTGGTTTCCTGCACCAACACAATTGCGAAAAGTGGTTTTTCAACACTAACACAAGTGCGAAAAGTGGTTTTTCAACAAAAATCACAAGTGCAAAAAGAGTTTTTTCCACACTAATACAAGTGCAAAAGTGGTTTCCTGCACCAACACAAGTGCGAAAAGTGGTTTTTCAACACTAACACAAGTGCGAAAAGCGGTTTTTCAACACTAACACAAGTGCGAAAAGTGGTTTTCTGCACCAACACAAGTGCGAAAAGTGGTTTTTCCACACTAATACAAGTGTAAAAGTGGTTTCCTGCACCAACACAAGCGCGAAAAGTTGTTTTTCAACACTAACACAAGTGCGAAAAGTGGTTTTTCAACACTAACACAAGTGCGAAAAGTGGTTTTTCAACACTATCACAAGTGCAAAAAGTGTTTTTTCCACACTAATACAAGTGCAAAAGTGGTTTCCTGCACCAACACAAGTGTGAAAAGTGGTTTTTCAACACTAACACAAGTGCGAAAAGTGGTTTTTCAACACTAACACAAGTGCGAAAAGTGGTTTTTCAACACTAACATAAGTACGAAAAGTGTTTTTTCCACACTAATAGAAGTGCAAAAGTGGTTTCCTGCACCAACACAAGTGTGAAAAGTGGTTTTTCAACACTAACACAAGTGCGAAAAGTGGTTTTTCAACACTAATACAAGTGCAAAAGTGGTTTCCTGCACCAACACAATTGCGACAAGTGGTTTTTCAACACTAAGACAAGTGCGAAAAGTGGTTTTTCAACACTAACACAAGTGCGAAAAGTGGTTTTTCAACACTAACACAAGTGCGAAAAGTGGTTTTTCAACAAAAATCACAAGTGCAAAAAGAGTTTTTTCCACACTAATACAAGTGCAAAAGTGGTTTCCTGCACCAACACAAGTGTGAAAAGTGGTTTTTCAACACTAAGACAAGTGCGAAAAGTGGTTTTTCAACACTAACACAAGTGCAAAAAGTGGTTTTTCAACACTAACACAAGTGCGAAAAGTGGTTTTTCAACACTATCACAAGTGCAAAAAGTGTTTTTTCCACACTAATACAAGTGTAAAAGTGGTTTCCTGCACCAACACAAGTGCGAAAAGTGGTTTTTCAACACTAACACAAGTGCGAAAAGCGGTTTTTCAACACTAACACAAGTGCGAAAAGTGGTTTTCTGCACCAACACAAGTGCGAAAAGTGGTTTTTCCACACTAATACAAGTGTAAAAGTGGTTTCCTGCACCAACACAAGTGCGAAAAGTGGTTTTTCAACACTAACACAAGTGCGAAAAGTGGTTTTTCAACACTAACACAAGTGCGAAAAGTGGTTTTTCAACACTATCACAAGTGCAAAAAGTGTTTTTTCCACACTAATACAAGTGCAAAAGTGGTTTCCTGCACCAACACAAGTGTGAAAAGTGGTTTTTCAACACTAACACAAGTGCGAAAAGTGGTTTTTCCACACTAACACAAGTGCGAAAAGTGGTTTTTCAACACTAACATAAGTACGAAAAGTGGTTTTTCCACACTAATAGAAGTGCAAAAGTGGTTTCCTGCACCAACACAAGTGCGAAAAGTGGTTTTTCAACACTAACACAAGTGCGAAAAGTGGTTTTTCAACACTATCACAAGTGCAAAAAGTGTTTTTTCCACACTAATACAAGTGCAAAAGTGGTTTCCTGCACCAACACAAGTGCGAAAAGTGTTTTTCAACACTAACACAAGTGCGAAAAGTGGTTTTTCAACACTATCACAAGTGCAAAAAGTGTTTTTTCCACACTAATACAAGTGCAAAAGTGATTTCCTGCACCAACACAAGTGCGAAAAGTGGTTTTTCAACACTAACACAAGTGCGAAAAGTGGTTTTTCAACACTAACACAAGTGCGAAAAGTGGTTTTTCCACACTAGTACAAGTGAAAAAGTGGTGTCCTGCACCAACACAAGTGCGAAAAGTGGTTTTTCAACACTAACACAAGTGCGAAAAGTGGTTTTTCAACACTATCACAAGTGCAAAAAGTGTTTTTTCCACACTAATACAAGTGCAAAAGTGGTTTCCTGCACCAACACAAGTGCGAAAAGTGTTTTTTCAACACTAACACAAGTGCGAAAAGTGGTTTTTCAACACTAACACAAGTGCGAAAAGTGGTTTTTCCACACTAATACAAGTGCAAAAGTGGTTTCCTGCACCAACACAAGTGCGAAAAGTGTTTTTTCAACACTAACACAAGTGTGAAAAGTGGTTTTTCAACACTATCACAAGTGCAAAAAGTGTTTTTTCCACACTAATACAAGTGCAAAAGTGGTTTCCTGCACCAACACAAGTGCGAAAAGTGTTTTTTCAACACTAACACAAGTGCGAAAAGTGGTTTTTCAACACTAACACAAGTGCGAAAATGGTTTTTCCACACTAATACAAGTGCAAAAGTGGTTTCCTGCACCAACACAAGTGCGAAAAGTGGTTTTTCAACACTAACACAAGTGTGAAAAGTGGTTTTTCAACACTATCACAAGTGCAAAAAGTGTTTTTACCACACTAATACAAGTGCAAAAGTGGTTTCCTGCACCAACACAAGTGCGAAAAGTGGTTTTTCAACACTAACACAAGTACGAAAAGTGGTTTTTCAACACTAACACAAGTGCGAAAAGTGGTTTTTCCACACTAATACAAGTGCAAAAGTGGTTTCCTGCACCAACACAAGTGCGAAAAGTGGTTTTTCAACACTAACACAAGTTTGAAAAGTGGTTTTTCAACACTATCACAAGTGCAAAAAGTGTTTTTTCCACACTAATACAAGTGCAAAAGTGGTATCCTGCACCAACACAACTGCGAAAAGTGGTTTTTCAACTCTAACCCAAGTGCGAAAAGTGGTTTTTCAACACTAACAAATGTGCGAAAAGTGGTTTTTCCACACTAATACAAGTGCAAAAGTGGTTTCCTGCACCAACACAATTGCGAAAAGTGGTTTTTCAACACTAACACAAGTGCGAAAAGTGGTTTTTCAACAAAAATCACAAGTGCAAAAAGAGTTTTTTCCACACTAATACAAGTGCAAAAGTGGTTTCCTGCACCAACACAAGTGCGAAAAGTGGTTTTTCAACACTAACACAAGTGCGAAAAGCGGTTTTTCAACACTAACACAAGTGCGAAAAGTGGTTTTCTGCACGAACACAAGTGCGAAAAGTGGTTTTTCCACACTAATACAAGTGTAAAAGTGGTTTCCTGCACCAACACAAGCGCGAAAAGTTGTTTTTCAACACTAACACAAGTGCGAAAAGTGGTTTTTCAACACTAACACAAGTGCGAAAAGTGGTTTTTCAACACTATCACAAGTGCAAAAAGTGTTTTTTCCACACTAATACAAGTGCAAAAGTGGTTTCCTGCACCAACACAAGTGTGAAAAGTGGTTTTTCAACACTAACACAAGTGCGAAAAGTGGTTTTTCAACACTAACACAAGTGCGAAAAGTGGTTTTTCAACACTAACATAAGTACGAAAAGTGTTTTTTCCACACTAATAGAAGTGCAAAAGTGGTTTCCTGCACCAACACAAGTGTGAAAAGTGGTTTTTCAACACTAACACAAGTGCGAAAAGTGGTTTTTCAACACTATCACAAGTGCAAAAAGTGTTTTTTCCACACTAATACAAGTGCAAAAGTGGTTTCCTGCACCAACACAAGTGCGAAAAGTGGTTTTTCAACACTAACACAAGTGCGAAAAGTGGTTTTTCAACACTAACACAAGTGCGAAAAGTGGTTTTTCCACACTAATACAACTGCAAAAGTGGTTTCCTGAACCAACACAAGTGCGAAAAGTGGTTTTTCAACACTAACACAAGTGCGAAAAGTGGTTTTTCAACACTATCACAAGTGCAAAAGTGGTTTCCTGCACCAACACAAGTGCGAAAAGTGGTTTTTCAACACTAACACAAGTGCGAAAAGTGGTTTTTCCACACTAATACAAGTGCAAAAGTGGTTTCCTGCACCAACACAAGTGCGAAAAGTGGTTTTTCAACACTAACACAAGTGCGAAAAGTGTTTTTTCAACACTAACACAAGTGCGAAAAGTGGTTTTTCCACACTAGTACAAGTGAAAAAGTGGTGTCCTGCACCAACACAAGTGCAAAAAGTGGTTTTTCAACACTAACACAAGTGCGAAAAGTGGTTTTTCAACACTATCACAAGTGCAAAAAGTGTTTTTTCCACACTAATACAAGTGCAAAAGTGGTTTCCTGCACCAACACAAGTGCGAAAAGTGGTTTTTCAACACTAACACAAGTGCGAAAAGTGGTTTTTCAACACTAACACAAGTGCGAAAAGTGGTTTTTCCACACTAATACAAGGGCAAAAGTGGTTTCCTGCACCAACACAAGTGCGAAAAGTGGTTTTTCAACACCAACACAAGTGCGAAAAGTGGTTTTTCAACACTATCACAAGTGCAAAAAGTGTTTTTTCCACACTAATACAAGTGCAAAAGTGGTTTCCTGCACCAACACAAGTGCGAAAAGTGGTTTTTCAACACAAACACAAGTGCGAAAAGTGGTTTTTCAACACTAACACAAGTGCGAAAAGTGTTTTTTCCACACTAATACAAGTGCAAAAGTGGTTTACTGCACCAACACAAGTGCGAAAAGTGGTTTTTCAACACTAACACATGTGCGAAAAGTGGTTTTTCAACACTAACACAAGTGCGAAAAGTGTTTTTTCCACAATAATACAAGTGCAAAAGTGGTTTCCTGCACCAACACAAGTGCGAAAAGTGGTTTTTCAACACTAACACAAGTGCGAAAAGTGGTTTTTCAACACTAACACAAGTGCGAAAAGTGGTTTTTCAACACTAACACAAGTGCGAAAAGTGGTTTTTCAACACTAACACAAGTGCAAAAAGTGGTTTTTCCACACTAATACAAGTGCAAAAGTGGTTTCCTGCACCAACACAAGTGCGAAAAATGTTTTTTCAACACTAACACAAGTGCGAAAAGTGGTTTTTCAACACTAACACAAGTGCGAAAAGTGGTTTTTCCACACTAATACAAGTGCAAAAGTGGTTTCCTGCACCAACACAAGTGCGAAAAGTGGTTTTTCAACACTAACACAAGTGCGAAAAGTGGTTTTTCAACACTAACACAAGTGCGAAAAGCGGTTTTTCAACACTATCAGAAGTGCAAAAAGTGTTTTTTCCACACTAATACAAGTGTAAAAGTGGTTTCCTGCACCAACACAAGTGCGAAAAGTGGTTTTTCAACACTAACACAAGTGCGAAAAGTGGTTTTTCAACACTAACACAAGTGCAAAAAGTGGTTTCCTGCACCAAGACAAGTGCGAAAAGTGGTTTTTCCACACTAATACAAGTGTAAAAGTGGTTTCCTGCACCAACACAAGTGCGAAAAGTGGTTTTTCAACACTAACACAAGTGCGAAAAGTGGTTTTTCAACACTATCACAAGTGCAAAAAGTGGTTTCCTGCACCAAGACAAGTGCGAAAAGTGGTTTTTCCACACTAATACAAGTGTAAAAGTGGTTTCCTGCACCAACACAAGTGCGAAAAGTGGTTTTTCAACACTAGCACAAGTGCAAAAAGTGTTTTTTCCACACTAATACAAGTGCAAAAGTGGTTTCCTGTACCAACACAAGTGCGAAAAGTGGTTTTTCAACACCAACACAAGTGCGAAAAGTGTTTTTTCAACACTAACACAAGTGCGAAAAGTGATTTTTCCACAGTAATACAAGTGCAAAAGTGGTTTCCTGCACCAACACAAGTGCGAAAAGTGGTTTTTCAACACTAACACAAGTGCGAAAAGTGGTTTTTCAACACTAACACAAGTGCGAAAAGTGGTTTTTCCACACTAATACAAGTGCAAAAGTGGTTTCCTGCACCAACACAAGTGCGAAAAGTGGTTTTTCAACACTAACACAAGTGCGAAAAGTGGTTTTTCAACACTAACACAAGTGCGAAAAGTGGTTTTTCAACACTATCACAAGTGCAAAAAGTGTTTTTTTCCACACTAATACAAGTGCAAAAGTGGTTTCCTGCACCAACACAAGTGCGAAAAGTGGTTTTTCAACACTATCACAAGTGCAAAAAGTGTTTTTTTCCACACTAATACAAGTGCAAAAGTGGTTTCCTGCACCAACACAAGTGCGAAAAGTGGTTTTTCAACACTAACACAAGTGCGAAAAGTGGTTTTTCAACAAAAATCACAAGTGCAAAAAGAGTTTTTTCCACACTAATACAAGTGCAAAAGTGGTTTCCTGCACCAACACAAGTGCGAAAAGTGGTTTTTCAACACTAACACAAGTGCGAAAAGCGGTTTTTCAACACTAACACAAGTGCGAAAAGTGGTTTTTCAACACTATCACAAGTGCAAAAAGTGTTTTTTTCCACACTAATACAAGTGCAAAAGTGGTTTCCTGCACCAACACAAGTGCGAAAAGTGGTTTTTCAACACTAACACAAGTGCGAAAAGTGGTTTTTCAACAAAAATCACAAGTGCAAAAAGAGTTTTTTCCACACTAATACAAGTGCAAAAGTGGTTTCCTGCACCAACACAAGTGCGAAAAGTGGTTTTTCAACACTAACACAAGTGCGAAAAGCGGTTTTTCAACACTAACACAAGTGCGAAAAGTGGTTTTCTGCACGAACACAAGTGCGAAAAGTGGTTTTTCCACACTAATACAAGTGTAAAAGTGGTTTCCTGCACCAACACAAGCGCGAAAAGTTGTTTTTCAACACTAACACAAGTGCGAAAAGTGGTTTTTCAACACTAACACAAGTGCGAAAAGTGGTTTTTCAACACTATCACAAGTGCAAAAAGTGTTTTTTCCACACTAATACAAGTGCAAAAGTGGTTTCCTGCACCAACACAAGTGTGAAAAGTGGTTTTTCAACACTAACACAAGTGCGAAAAGTGGTTTTTCAACACTAACACAAGTGCGAAAAGTGGTTTTTCAACACTAACATAAGTACGAAAAGTGTTTTTTCCACACTAATAGAAGTGCAAAAGTGGTTTCCTGCACCAACACAAGTGTGAAAAGTGGTTTTTCAACACTAACACAAGTGCGAAAAGTGGTTTTTCAACACTATCACAAGTGCAAAAAGTGTTTTTTCCACACTAATACAAGTGCAAAAGTGGTTTCCTGCACCAACACAAGTGCGAAAAGTGGTTTTTCAACACTAACACAAGTGCGAAAAGTGGTTTTTCAACACTAACACAAGTGCGAAAAGTGGTTTTTCCACACTAATACAACTGCAAAAGTGGTTTCCTGAACCAACACAAGTGCGAAAAGTGGTTTTTCAACACTAACACAAGTGCGAAAAGTGGTTTTTCAACACTATCACAAGTGCAAAAGTGGTTTCCTGCACCAACACAAGTGCGAAAAGTGGTTTTTCAACACTAACACAAGTGCGAAAAGTGGTTTTTCCACACTAATACAAGTGCAAAAGTGGTTTCCTGCACCAACACAAGTGCGAAAAGTGGTTTTTCAACACTAACACAAGTGCGAAAAGTGTTTTTTCAACACTAACACAAGTGCGAAAAGTGGTTTTTCCACACTAGTACAAGTGAAAAAGTGGTGTCCTGCACCAACACAAGTGCAAAAAGTGGTTTTTCAACACTAACACAAGTGCGAAAAGTGGTTTTTCAACACTATCACAAGTGCAAAAAGTGTTTTTTCCACACTAATACAAGTGCAAAAGTGGTTTCCTGCACCAACACAAGTGCGAAAAGTGGTTTTTCAACACTAACACAAGTGCGAAAAGTGGTTTTTCAACACTAACACAAGTGCGAAAAGTGGTTTTTCCACACTAATACAAGGGCAAAAGTGGTTTCCTGCACCAACACAAGTGCGAAAAGTGGTTTTTCAACACCAACACAAGTGCGAAAAGTGGTTTTTCAACACTATCACAAGTGCAAAAAGTGTTTTTTCCACACTAATACAAGTGCAAAAGTGGTTTCCTGCACCAACACAAGTGCGAAAAGTGGTTTTTCAACACAAACACAAGTGCGAAAAGTGGTTTTTCAACACTAACACAAGTGCGAAAAGTGTTTTTTCCACACTAATACAAGTGCAAAAGTGGTTTACTGCACCAACACAAGTGCGAAAAGTGGTTTTTCAACACTAACACATGTGCGAAAAGTGGTTTTTCAACACTAACACAAGTGCGAAAAGTGTTTTTTCCACAATAATACAAGTGCAAAAGTGGTTTCCTGCACCAACACAAGTGCGAAAAGTGGTTTTTCAACACTAACACAAGTGCGAAAAGTGGTTTTTCAACACTAACACAAGTGCGAAAAGTGGTTTTTCAACACTAACACAAGTGCGAAAAGTGGTTTTTCAACACTAACACAAGTGCAAAAAGTGGTTTTTCCACACTAATACAAGTGCAAAAGTGGTTTCCTGCACCAACACAAGTGCGAAAAATGTTTTTTCAACACTAACACAAGTGCGAAAAGTGGTTTTTCAACACTAACACAAGTGCGAAAAGTGGTTTTTCCACACTAATACAAGTGCAAAAGTGGTTTCCTGCACCAACACAAGTGCGAAAAGTGGTTTTTCAACACTAACACAAGTGCGAAAAGTGGTTTTTCAACACTAACACAAGTGCGAAAAGCGGTTTTTCAACACTATCAGAAGTGCAAAAAGTGTTTTTTCCACACTAATACAAGTGTAAAAGTGGTTTCCTGCACCAACACAAGTGCGAAAAGTGGTTTTTCAACACTAACACAAGTGCGAAAAGTGGTTTTTCAACACTAACACAAGTGCAAAAAGTGGTTTCCTGCACCAAGACAAGTGCGAAAAGTGGTTTTTCCACACTAATACAAGTGTAAAAGTGGTTTCCTGCACCAACACAAGTGCGAAAAGTGGTTTTTCAACACTAACACAAGTGCGAAAAGTGGTTTTTCAACACTATCACAAGTGCAAAAAGTGGTTTCCTGCACCAAGACAAGTGCGAAAAGTGGTTTTTCCACACTAATACAAGTGTAAAAGTGGTTTCCTGCACCAACACAAGTGCGAAAAGTGGTTTTTCAACACTAGCACAAGTGCAAAAAGTGTTTTTTCCACACTAATACAAGTGCAAAAGTGGTTTCCTGTACCAACACAAGTGCGAAAAGTGGTTTTTCAACACCAACACAAGTGCGAAAAGTGTTTTTTCAACACTAACACAAGTGCGAAAAGTGATTTTTCCACAGTAATACAAGTGCAAAAGTGGTTTCCTGCACCAACACAAGTGCGAAAAGTGGTTTTTCAACACTAACACAAGTGCGAAAAGTGGTTTTTCAACACTAACACAAGTGCGAAAAGTGGTTTTTCCACACTAATACAAGTGCAAAAGTGGTTTCCTGCACCAACACAAGTGCGAAAAGTGGTTTTTCAACACTAACACAAGTGCGAAAAGTGGTTTTTCAACACTAACACAAGTGCGAAAAGTGGTTTTTCAACACTATCACAAGTGCAAAAAGTGTTTTTTTCCACACTAATACAAGTGCAAAAGTGGTTTCCTGCACCAACACAAGTGCGAAAAGTGGTTTTTCAACACTATCACAAGTGCAAAAAGTGTTTTTTTCCACACTAATACAAGTGCAAAAGTGGTTTCCTGCACCAACACAAGTGCGAAAAGTGGTTTTTCAACACCAACACAAGTGCGAAAAGTGTTTTTTCAACACTAACACAAGTGCGAAAAGTGATTTTTCCACAGTAATACAAGTGCAAAAGTGGTTTCCTGCACCAACACAAGTGCGAAAAGTGGTTTTTCAACACTAACACAAGTGCGAAAAGTGGTTTTTCAACACTAACACAAGTGCGAAAAGTGGTTTTTCCACACTAATACAAGTGCAAAAGTGGTTTCCTGCACCAACACAAGTGCGAAAAGTGGTTTTTCAACACTAACACAAGTGCGAAAAGTGGTTTTTCAACACTAACACAAGTGCGAAAAGTGGTTTTTCAACACTATCACAAGTGCAAAAAGTGTTTTTTTCCACACTAATACAAGTGCAAAAGTGGTTTCCTGCACCAACACAAGTGCGAAAAGTGGTTTTTCAACACTATCACAAGTGCAAAAAGTGTTTTTTTCCACACTAATACAAGTGCAAAAGTGGTTTCCTGCACCAACACAAGTGCGAAAAGTGGTTTTTCAACACTAACACAAGTGCGAAAAGTGGTTTTTCAACAAAAATCACAAGTGCAAAAAGAGTTTTTTCCACACTAATACAAGTGCAAAAGTGGTTTCCTGCACCAACACAAGTGCGAAAAGTGGTTTTTCAACACTAACACAAGTGCGAAAAGCGGTTTTTCAACACTAACACAAGTGCGAAAAGTGGTTTTTCAACACTATCACAAGTGCAAAAAGTGTTTTTTTCCACACTAATACAAGTGCAAAAGTGGTTTCCTGCACCAACACAAGTGCGAAAAGTGGTTTTTCAACACTAACACAAGTGCGAAAAGTGGTTTTTCAACAAAAATCACAAGTGCAAAAAGAGTTTTTTCCACACTAATACAAGTGCAAAAGTGGTTTCCTGCACCAACACAAGTGCGAAAAGTGGTTTTTCAACACTAACACAAGTGCGAAAAGCGGTTTTTCAACACTAACACAAGTGCGAAAAGTGGTTTTCTGCACGAACACAAGTGCGAAAAGTGGTTTTTCCACACTAATACAAGTGTAAAAGTGGTTTCCTGCACCAACACAAGCGCGAAAAGTTGTTTTTCAACACTAACACAAGTGCGAAAAGTGGTTTTTCAACACTAACACAAGTGCGAAAAGTGGTTTTTCAACACTATCACAAGTGCAAAAAGTGTTTTTTCCACACTAATACAAGTGCAAAAGTGGTTTCCTGCACCAACACAAGTGTGAAAAGTGGTTTTTCAACACTAACACAAGTGCGAAAAGTGGTTTTTCAACACTAACACAAGTGCGAAAAGTGGTTTTTCAACACTAACATAAGTACGAAAAGTGTTTTTTCCACACTAATAGAAGTGCAAAAGTGGTTTCCTGCACCAACACAAGTGTGAAAAGTGGTTTTTCAACACTAACACAAGTGCGAAAAGTGGTTTTTCAACACTATCACAAGTGCAAAAAGTGTTTTTTCCACACTAATACAAGTGCAAAAGTGGTTTCCTGCACCAACACAAGTGCGAAAAGTGGTTTTTCAACACTAACACAAGTGCGAAAAGTGGTTTTTCAACACTAACACAAGTGCGAAAAGTGGTTTTTCCACACTAATACAACTGCAAAAGTGGTTTCCTGAACCAACACAAGTGCGAAAAGTGGTTTTTCAACACTAACACAAGTGCGAAAAGTGGTTTTTCAACACTATCACAAGTGCAAAAGTGGTTTCCTGCACCAACACAAGTGCGAAAAGTGGTTTTTCAACACTAACACAAGTGCGAAAAGTGGTTTTTCCACACTAATACAAGTGCAAAAGTGGTTTCCTGCACCAACACAAGTGCGAAAAGTGGTTTTTCAACACTAACACAAGTGCGAAAAGTGTTTTTTCAACACTAACACAAGTGCGAAAAGTGGTTTTTCCACACTAGTACAAGTGAAAAAGTGGTGTCCTGCACCAACACAAGTGCAAAAAGTGGTTTTTCAACACTAACACAAGTGCGAAAAGTGGTTTTTCAACACTAACACAAGTGCGAAAAGTGGTTTTTCAACACTAACACAAGTGCGAAAAGTGGTTTTTCCACACTAATACAAGGGCAAAAGTGGTTTCCTGCACCAACACAAGTGCGAAAAGTGGTTTTTCAACACCAACACAAGTGCGAAAAGTGGTTTTTCAACACTATCACAAGTGCAAAAAGTGTTTTTTCCACACTAATACAAGTGCAAAAGTGGTTTCCTGCACCAACACAAGTGCGAAAAGTGGTTTTTCAACACAAACACAAGTGCGAAAAGTGGTTTTTCAACACTAACACAAGTGCGAAAAGTGTTTTTTCCACACTAATACAAGTGCAAAAGTGGTTTACTGCACCAACACAAGTGCGAAAAGTGGTTTTTCAACACTAACACATGTGCGAAAAGTGGTTTTCCTGCACCAACACAAGTGTGAAAAGTGGTTTTTCAACACTAACACAAGTGCGAAAAGTGGTTTTTCAACACTAACACAAGTGCGAAAAGTGGTTTTTCAACACTAACATAAGTACGAAAAGTGGTTTTTCCACACTAATAGAAGTGCAAAAGTGGTTTCCTGCACCAACACAAGTGCGAAAAGTGGTTTTTCAACACTAACACAAGTGCAAAAAGTGGTTTTTCCACACTAATACAAGTGCAAAAGTGGTTTCCTGCACCAACACAAGTGCGAAAAATGTTTTTTCAACACTAACACAAGTGCGAAAAGTGGTTTTTCAACACTAACACAAGTGCGAAAAGTGGTTTTTCCACACTAATACAAGTGCAAAAGTGGTTTCCTGCACCAACACAAGTGCGAAAAGTGGTTTTTCAACACTAACACAAGTGCGAAAAGTGGTTTTTCAACACTAACACAAGTGCGAAAAGCGGTTTTTCAACACTATCAGAAGTGCAAAAAGTGTTTTTTCCACACTAATACAAGTGTAAAAGTGGTTTCCTGCACCAACACAAGTGCGAAAAGTGGTTTTTCAACACTAACACAAGTGCGAAAAGTGGTTTTTCAACACTAACACAAGTGCAAAAAGTGGTTTCCTGCACCAAGACAAGTGCGAAAAGTGGTTTTTCCACACTAATACAAGTGTAAAAGTGGTTTCCTGCACCAACACAAGTGCGAAAAGTGGTTTTTCAACACTAACACAAGTGCGAAAAGTGGTTTTTCAACACTATCACAAGTGCAAAAAGTGGTTTCCTGCACCAAGACAAGTGCGAAAAGTGGTTTTTCCACACTAATACAAGTGTAAAAGTGGTTTCCTGCACCAACACAAGTGCGAAAAGTGGTTTTTCAACACTAGCACAAGTGCAAAAAGTGTTTTTTCCACACTAATACAAGTGCAAAAGTGGTTTCCTGTACCAACACAAGTGCGAAAAGTGGTTTTTCAACACCAACACAAGTGCGAAAAGTGTTTTTTCAACACTAACACAAGTGCGAAAAGTGATTTTTCCACAGTAATACAAGTGCAAAAGTGGTTTCCTGCACCAACACAAGTGCGAAAAGTGGTTTTTCAACACTAACACAAGTGCGAAAAGTGGTTTTTCAACACTAACACAAGTGCGAAAAGTGGTTTTTCCACACTAATACAAGTGCAAAAGTGGTTTCCTGCACCAACACAAGTGCGAAAAGTGGTTTTTCAACACTAACACAAGTGCGAAAAGTGGTTTTTCAACACTAACACAAGTGCGAAAAGTGGTTTTTCAACACTATCACAAGTGCAAAAAGTGTTTTTTTCCACACTAATACAAGTGCAAAAGTGGTTTCCTGCACCAACACAAGTGCGAAAAGTGGTTTTTCAACACTATCACAAGTGCAAAAAGTGTTTTTTTCCACACTAATACAAGTGCAAAAGTGGTTTCCTGCACCAACACAAGTGCGAAAAGTGGTTTTTCAACACTATCACAAGTGCAAAAAGTGTTTTTTTCCACACTAATACAAGTGCAAAAGTGGTTTCCTGCACCAACACAAGTGCGAAAAGTGGTTTCCTGCACCAACACAGGTGCGAAAAGTGGTTTTTCAAACTATCACAAGTGCAAAAAGTGTTTTTTCCACACTAATACAAGTGCAAAAGTGGTTTCCTGCACCAACACAAGTGCGAAAAGTGGTTTTTCAACACTAACACAAGTGCGAAAAGTGGTTTTTCAACACTAACACAAGTGCGAAAAGTGGTTTTTCCACACTAATACAAGTGCAAAAGTGGTTTCCTGAACCAACACAAGTGCGAAAAGTGGTTTTTCAACACTAACACAAGTGTGAAAAGTGGTTTTTCAACACTATCACAAGTGCAAAAAGTGTTTTTTCCACACTAATACAAGTGCAAAAGTGGTTTACTGCACCAACACAAGTGCGAAAAGTGGTTTTTCAACACTAACACAAGTGCGAAAAGTGGTTTTTCAACACTAACACAAGTGCGAAAAGTGGTTTTTCCACACTAGTACAAGTGAAAAAGTGGTGTCCTGCACCAACACAAGTGCGAAAAGTGGTTTTTCAACACTAACACAAGTGCGAAAAGTGGTTTTTCAACACTATCACAAGTGCAAAAAGTGTTTTTCCACACTAATACAAGTGCAAAAGTGGTTTCCTGCACCAACACAAGTGCGAAAAGTGTTTTTTCAACACTAACACAAGTGCGAAAAGTGGTTTTTCAACACTATCACAAGTGCAAAAAGTGTTTTTTCCACACTAATACAAGTGCAAAAGTGGTTTCCTGCACCAACACAAGTGCGAAAAGTGTTTTTTCAACACTAACACAAGTGCGAAAAGTGGTTTTTCAACACTAACACAAGTGCGAAAGTTTTTCCACACTAATACAAGTGCAAAAGTGGTTTCCTGCACCAACACAAGTGCGAAAAGTGGTTTTTCAACACTAACACAAGTGCGAAAAGTGGTTTTTCAACACTATCACAAGTGCAAAAAGTGTTTTTACCACACTAATACAAGTGCAAAAGTGGTTTCCTGCACCAACACAAGTGCGAAAAGTGGTTTTTCAACACTAACACAAGTGCGAAAAGTGGTTTTTCAACACTAACACAAGTGCGAAAAGTGGTTTTTCCACACTAATACAAGTGCAAAAGTGGTTTCCTGCACCAACACAAGTGCGAAAAGTGGTTTTTCAACACTAACACAAGTTTGAAAAGTGGTTTTTCAACACTATCACAAGTGCAAAAAGTGTTTTTTCCACACTAATACAAGTGCAAAAGTGGTATCCTGCACCAACACAACTGCGAAAAGTGGTTTTTCAACACTAACCCATGTGCGAAAAGTGGTTTTTCAACACTAACACATGTGCGAAAAGTGGTTTTTCCACACTAATACAAGTGCAAAAGTGGTTTCCTGCACCAACACAATTGCGAAAAGTGGTTTTTCAACACTAATACAAGTGCGAAAAGTGGTTTTTCAACAAAAATCACAAGTGCAAAAAGAGTTTTTTCCACACTAATACAAGTGCAAAAGTGGTTTCCTGCACCAACACAAGTGTGAAAAGTGGTTTTTCAACACCAAGACAAGTGCGAAAAGTGGTTTTTCAACACTAACACAAGTGCGAAAAGTGGTTTTTCAACACTAACACAAGTGCGAAAAGTGGTTTTTCAACACTATCACAAGTGCAAAAAGTGTTTTTTCCACACTAATACAAGTGTAAAAGTGGTTTCCTGCACCAACACAAGTGCGAAAAGTGGTTTTTCAACACTAACACAAGTGCGAAAAGCGGTTTTTCAACACTAATACAAGTGCAAAAGTGGTTTCCTGCACCAACACAAGTGCGAAAAGTGGTTTTTCAACACTAACACAAGTGCGAAAAGTGGTTTTTCAACACTAACACAAGTGCGAAAAGTGGTTTTTCCACACTAATACAAGTGCAAAAGTGGTTTCCTGCACCAACACAAGTGCGAAAAGTGGTTTTTCAACACTAACACAAGTTTGAAAAGTGGTTTTTCAACACTATCACAAGTGCAAAAAGTGTTTTTTCCACACTAATACAAATGCAAAAGTGGTATCCTGCACCAACACAACTGCGAAAAGTGGTTTTTCAACACTAACCCAAGTGCGAAAAGTGGTTTTTCAACACTAACACATGTGCGAAAAGTGGTTTTTCCACACTAATACAAGTGCAAAAGTGGTTTCCTGCACCAACACAATTGCGAAAAGTGGTTTTTCAACACTAACACAAGTGCGAAAAGTGGTTTTTCAACAAAAATCACAAGTGCAAAAAGAGTTTTTTCCACACTAATACAAGTGCAAAAGTGGTTTCCTGCACCAACACAAGTGTGAAAAGTGGTTTTTCAACACTAAGACAAGTGCGAAAAGTGGTTTTTCAACACTAACACAAGTGCGAAAAGTGGTTTTTCAACACTAACACAAGTGCGAAAAGTGGTTTTTCAACACTATCACAAGTGCAAAAAGTGTTTTTTCCACACTAATACAAGTGTAAAAGTGGTTTCCTGCACCAACACAAGTGCGAAAAGTGGTTTTTCAACACTAACACAAGTGCGAAAAGCGGTTTTTCAACACTAACACAAGTGCGAAAAGTGGTTTTCTGCACCAACACAAGTGCGAAAAGTGGTTTTCCACACTAATACAAGTGTAAAAGTGGTTTCCTGCACCAACACAAGTGCGAAAAGTGGTTTTTCAACACAAACACAAGTGCTAAAAGTGGTTTTTCAACACTAACACAAGTGCAAAAAGTGGTTTTTCAACACTAACACAAGTGCGAAAAGTGGTTTTTCCACACTAATACAAGTGCAAAAGTGGTTTCCTGCACCAACACAAGTACGAAAAGTGGTTTTTCAACACTAACACAAGTGCGAAAAGTGGTTTTTCAACACTACCACAAGTGCAAAAAGTGTTTTTTCCACACTAATACAAGTGTAAAAGTGGTTTCCTGCACCAACACAAGTGCGAAAAGTGGTTTTTCAACACTAACACAAGTGCGAAAAGTGGTTTTTCAACACTAACACAAGTGCGAAAAGTGGTTTTTCCACACAAATACAAGTGCAAAAGTGGTTTCCTGTACCAACACAAGTGCGAAAATTGGTTTTTCAACACTAACACAAGTGCGAAAAGTGGTTTTTCAACACTAACACAAGTGCGAAAAGTGGTTTTTCAACACGATCACAAGTGCAAAAAGTGTTTTTTCCACACTAATACAAGTGCAAAAGTGGTTTCCTGCACCAACACAAGTGCGAAAAGTGGTTTTTCAACACTAACACAAGTGCGAAAGGTGGTTTTTCAACACTAACACAAGTTCGAAAAGTGTTTTTTCCACACTACTACAAGTGCAAAAGTGGTTTCCTGCACCAACACAAGTGCGAAAAGTGGTTTTTCAACACTAACACAAGTGCGAAAAGTGGTTTTTCAACACTAACACAAGTGCGAAAAGTGTTTTTTCCACACTAATACAAGTGTAAAAGTGGTTTCCTGCACCAACACAAGTGCGAAAAGTGGTTTTTCAACACTAACACAAGTGCGAAAAGTGGTTTTTCAACACTAACACAAGTGTGAAAAGTGGTTTTTCCACACTAATACAAGTGCAAAAGTGGTTTCCTGCACCAACACAAGTGCGAAAAGTGGTTTTTCAACACTAACACAAGTGCGAAAAGTGGTTTTTCAACACTATCACAAGTGCAAAAATTGTTTTTTCCACACTAATACAAATGCAAAAATTGGTTTCCTGCACCAACTCAACTGCGAAAAGTGGGTTTTTCAACACTAACACAAGTGCGAAAAGTGGTTTTTCAACACTAACACAGGTGCAAAAAGTGGTTTTTCAACACTAACACAAGTGCGAAAAGTGGTATTTCCACACTAATACAAATGCAAAAGTGGTTTCTTGCACCAACACAATTGCGAAAAGTGGTTTTTCAACACTAACACAAGTGCGAAAAGTGGCTTTTCAACACTATCACAAGTGCAAAAAGTGTTTTTTCCACACTCATACAAGTGCAAAAGTGGTTTCCTGCACCAACACAAGTGCGAAAAGTGGTTTTTCAACACTAACACAAGTGCGAGAAGTGGTTTTTCAACACTAACACAAGTGCAAAAAGTGTTTTTTCCATACTAATACAAGTGCAAAAGTGGTTTCCTGCACCAACACAAGTGCGAAAAGTGGTTTTTCAACACTAACACAAGTGCGAAAAGTGGTTTTTCAACACTATCACAAGTGCAAAAAGTGTTTTTTCCACACTAATACAAGTGCAAAAGTGGTTTCCTGCACCAACACAAGTGTGAAAAGTGGTTTTTCAACACCAACACAAGTGCGAAAAGTGTTTTTTCAACACTAACACAAGTGCGAAAAGTGGTTTTTCAACACCAACACAAGTGCGAAAAGTGGTTTTTCCACACTAATACAAGTGCAAAAGTGGTTTCCTGCACCAACACAAGTGCGAAAAGTGGTTTTTCAACACTAACACAAGTGCGAAAAGTGGTTTTTCAACACTATCACAAGTGCAAAAAGTGTTTTTTCCACACTAATACAAGTGTAAAAGTGGTTTCCTGCACCAACACAAGTGCGAAAAGTGGTTTTTCAACACTAACACAAGTGCGAAAAGTGGTTTTTCAACACTAACACAAGTGCGAAAAGTGGTTTTTCCACACTAATACAAGTGCAAAAGTGGTTTCCTCCACCAACACAAGTGCGAAAAGTGGTTTTTCAACACTAACACAAGTGCGAAAAGTGGTTTTTCAACACTAACACAAGTGCGAAAAGTGGTTTTATCCACACTAATACAAGTGCAAAAGTGGTTTCCTGCACCAACACAAGTGCGAAAAGTGGTTTTTCAACACTAACACAAGTGCGAAAAGTGGTTTTATCCACACTAATACAAGTGCAAAAGTGGTTTCCTGCACCAACACAAGTGCGAAAAGTGGTTTTTCAACACTAACACAAGTGCGAAAAGTGGTTTTTCCACACTAATACAAGTCCAAAAGTGGTTTCCTGCACCAACACAAGTGCGAAAAGTGGTTTTTCAACACTATCACAAGTGCAAAAAGTGTTTTTTCCACACTAATACAAGTGTAAAAGTGGTTTCCTGCACCAACACAAGTGCGTAAAGTGGTTTTTCAACACTAACACAAGTGCGAAAAGTGGTTTTTCAACACTATCACAAGTGCAAAAAGTGTTTTTTCCACACTAATAGAAGTGCAAAAGTGGTTTCCTGCACCAACACAACTGCGAAAAGTGGTTTTTCAACACTATCACAAGTGCAAAAAGTGTTTTTTCCACACTAATACAAGTGCAAAAGTGGTTTCCTGCACCAACACAAGTGCGAAAAGTGGTTTTTCAACACTAACACAAGTGCAAAAAGTGTTTTTTCCATACTAATACAAGTGCAAAAGTGGTTTCCTGCACCAACACAAGTGTGAAAAGTGGTTTTTCAACACTAACACAAGTGCGAAAAGTGGTTTTTCAACACTAACACAAGTGCGAAAAGTGGTTTTTCCACACTAATACAAGTGCAAAAGTGGTTTCCTGCACCAACACAAGTGCGAAAAGTGGTTTTTCAACACTAACACAAGTGCGAAAAGTGGTTTTTCAACACTATCACAAGTGCAAAAAGTGTTTTTTCCACACTAATACAAATGCAAAAATTGGTTTCCTGCACCAACTCAACTGCGAAAAGTGGTTTTTCAACACTAACACAAGTGCGAAAAGTGGTTTTTCAACACTAACACAGGTGCGAAAAGTGGTTTTTCAACACTAACACAAGTGTGAAAAGTGGTTTTTCCACACTAATACAAGTGCAAAAGTGGTTTCTTGCACCAACACAATTGCGAAAAGTGGTTTTTCAACACTAACACAAGTGCGAAAAGTGGTTTTTCAACACTATCACAAGTGCAAAAAGTGTTTTTTCCACACTAATACAAGTGCAAAAGTGGTTTCCTGCACCAACACAAGTGCGAAAAGTGGTTTTTCAACACTGACACAAGTGCGAAAAGTGGTTTTTCAACACTAACACAAGTGCGAAAAGTGGTTTTAACCACACTAATACAAGTGCAAAAGTGGTTTCCTGCACCAACACAAGTGCGAAAAGTGGTTTTTCAACACTAACAAGTGTGAAAAGTGGTTTTTCAACACTAACACAAGTGCGAAAAGTGGTTTTTCCACACTAATACAAGTCCAAAAGTGGTTTCCTGCACCAACACAAGTGCGAAAAGTGGTTTTTCAACACTAACACAACTGCGAAAAGTGGTTTTTCAACACTATCACAAGTGCAAAAAGTGTTTTTTCCACACTAATACAAGTGTAAAAGTGGTTTCCTGCACCAACACAAGTGCGTAAAGTGGTTTTTCAACACTAACACAAGTGCGAAAAGTGGTTTTTCAACACTATCACAAGTGCAAAAAGTGTTTTTTCCACACTAATAGAAGTGCAAAAGTGGTTTCCTGCACCAACACAACTGCGAAAAGTGGTTTTTCAACACTAACACAAGTGCGAAAAGTGGTTTTTCAACACTAACACAAGTGCGAAAAGTGGTTTTTCAACACTATCACAAGTGCAAAAAGTGTTTTTTCCACACTAATGCAAGTGCAAAAGTGGTTTCCTGCACCAACACAAGTGCGAAAAGTGGTTTTTCAACACTAACACAAGTGCGAAAAGTGGTTTTTCAACACTAACACAAGTGCAAAAAGTGTTTTTTCCATACTAATACAAGTGCAAAAGTGGTTTCCTGCACCAACACAAGTGCGAAAAGTGGTTTTTCAACACTAACACAAGTGCGAAAAGTGGTTTTTCAACACTATCACAAGTGCAAAAATTGTTTTTTCCACACTAATAGAAGTGCAAAAGTAGTTTCCTGCACCAACACAACTGCGAAAAGTGGTTTTTCAACACTAACACAAGTGCGAAAAGTGGTTTTTCAACACTAACACAAGTGCGAAAAGTGGTTTTTCAACACTATCACAAGTGCAAAAAGTGTTTTTTCCACACTAATACAAGTGCAAAAGTGGTTTCCTGCACCAACACAAGTGCGAAAAGTGGTTTTTCAACACTAACACAAGTGCGAAAAGTGGTTTTTCAACACTAACACAAGTGCAAAAAGTGTTTTTTCCATACTAATACAAGTGCAAAAGTGGTTTCCTGCACCAACACAAGTGCGAAAAGTGGTTTTTCAACACTAACACAAGTGCGAAAAGTGGTTTTTCAACACTATCACAAGTGCAAAAAGTGTTTTTTCCATACTAATACAAGTGCAAAAGTGGTTTCCTGTACCAACACAAGTGCGAAAAGTGGTTTTTCAACACTAACACAAGTGCGAAAAGTGGTTTTTCAACACTATCACAAGGGCGAAAAGTGGTTTTTCAACCCTAACACAAGTGCGAAAAGTGGTTTTCCACACTAATACAAGTGCAAAAGTGGTTTCCTGCACCAACACAAGTGCGAAAAGTGGTTTTTCAACACTAACACAAGTGCGAAAAGTGGTTTTTCAACACTATCACAAGTGCAAAAAGTGGTTTTTCAACACTAACACAAGTGCGAAAAGTGGTTTTTCCACACTAATACAAGTGCAAAAGTGGTTTCCTGCACCAACACAAGTGCGAAAAGTGGTTTTTCAACACTAACACAAGTGCGAAAAGTGGTTTTTCAACAATATCACAAGTGCAAAAAGTGTTTTTTCCACACTAATACAAGTGCAAAAGTGGTTTCCTGCACCAACACAAGTGCGAAAAGTGGTTTTTCAACACAAACACAAGTGCTAAAAGTGGTTTGTCAACACTAACACAAGTGCGAAAAGTGGTTTCCTGCACCAACACAAGTGCGAAAAGTGGTTTTTCAACACAAACACAAGTGCTAAAAGTGGTTTTTCAACACTAACACAAGTGCAAAAAGTGGATTTTCAACACTAACACAAGTGCGAAAAGTGGTTTTCCACACTAATACAAGTGCAAAAGTGGTTTCCTGCACCAACACAAGTACGAAAAGTGGTTTTTCAACACTAACACAAGTGCGAAAAGTGGTTTTTCCACACTAATACAAGTGCAAAAGTGGTTTCTTGCACCAACACAATTGCGAAAAGTGGTTTTTCAACACTAACACAAGTGCGAAAAGTGGTTTTTCAACACTATCACAAGTGCAAAAAGTGTTTTTTCCACACTAATACAAGTGAAAAAGTGGTTTCCTGTACCAACACAAGTGCGAAAAGTGGTTTTTCAACACTAACACAAGTGCGAAAAGTGGATTTTCAACACTAACACAAGTGCGAAAAGTGGTTTTTCAACCCTAACACAAGTGCGAAAAGTGGTTTTCCACACTAATACAAGTGCAAAAGTGGTTTCCTGCACCAACACAAGTGCGAAAAGTGGTTTTTCAACACTAACACAAGTGCGAAAAGTGGTTTTTCAACACTATCACAAGTGCAAAAAGTGGTTTTTCAACACTAACACAAGTGCGAAAAGTGGTTTTTCCACACTAATACAAGTGCAAAAGTGGTTTCCTGCACCAACACAAGTGCGAAAAGTGGTTTTTCAACACTAACACAAGTGCGAAAAGTGGTTTTTCAACACTATCACAAGTGCAAAAAGTGTTTTTTCCACACTAATACAAGTGCAAAAGTGGTTTCCTGCACCAACACAAGTGCGAAAAGTGGTTTTTCAACACAAACACAAGTGCTAAATGTGGTTTGTCAACACTAACACAAGTGCGAAAAGTGGTTTCCTGCACCAACACAAGTGCGAAAAGTGGTTTTTCAACACAAACACAAGTGCTAAAAGTGGTTTTTCAACACTAACACAAGTGCAAAAAGTGGTTTTTCAACACTAACACAAGTGCGAAAAGTGGTTTTCCACACTAATACAAGTGCAAAAGTGGTTTCCTGCACCAACACAAGTACGAAAAGTGGTTTTTCAACACTAACACAAGTGCGAAAAGTGGTTTTTCAACACTATCACAAGTGCAAAAAGTGTTTTTTCCACACTAATACAAGTGTAAAAGTGGTTTCCTGCACCAACACAAGTGCGAAAAGTGGTTTTTCAACACTAACACAAGTGCGAAAAGTGGTTTTTCAACACTAACACAAGTGCGAAAAGTGGTTTTTCCACACAAATACAAGTGCAAAAGTGGTTTCCTGTACCAATACAAGTGCGAAAATTTGTTTTTCAACACTAACACAAGTGCGAAAAGTGGTTTTTCAACACTAACACAAGTGCGAAAAGTGGTTTTTCAACACGATCACAAGTGCAAAAAGTGTTTTTTCCACACTAATACAAGTGCAAAAGTGGTTTCCTGCACCAACACAAGTGCGAAAAGTGGTTTTTCAACACTAACACAAGTGCGAAAGGTGGTTTTTCAACACTAACACAAGTTCGAAAAGTGTTTTTTCCACACTACTACAAGTGCAAAAGTGGTTTCCTGCACCAACACAAGTGCGAAAAGTGGTTTTTCAACACTAACACAAGTGCGAAAAGTGGTTTTTCAACACTAACACAAGTGCGAAAAGTGGTTTTCCACACTAATACAAGTGCAAAAGTGGTTTCCTGCACCAACACAAGTGCGAAAAGTGGTTTTTCAACACTAACACAAGTGCGAAAAGTGGTTTTTCAACACTATCACAAGTGCAAAAAGTGTTTTTTCCACACTAATACAAGTGCAAAAGTGGTTTCCTGCACCAACACAAGTGCGAAAAGTGGTTTTTCAACACAAACACAAGTGCTAAAAGTGGTTTGTCAACACTAACACAAGTGCGAAAAGTGGTTTCCTGCACCAACACAAGTGCGAAAAGTGGTTTTTCAACACAAACACAAGTGCTAAAAGTGGTTTTTCAACACTAACACAAGTGCAAAAAGTGGTTTTTCAACACTAACACAAGTGCGAAAAGTGGTTTTCCACACTAATACAAGTGCAAAAGTGGTTTCCTGCACCAACACAAGTACGAAAAGTGGTTTTTCAACACTAACACAAGTGCGAAAAGTGGTTTTTCCACACTAATACAAGTGCAAAAGTGGTTTCTTGCACCAACACAATTGCGAAAAGTGGTTTTTCAACACTAACACAAGTGCGAAAAGTGGTTTTTCAACACTATCACAAGTGCAAAAAGTGTTTTTTCCACACTAATACAAGTGCAAAAGTGGTTTCCTGTACCAACACAAGTGCGAAAAGTGGTTTTTCAACACTAACACAAGTGCGAAAAGTGGATTTTCAACACTAACACAAGTGCGAAAAGTGGTTTTTCAACCCTAACACAAGTGCGAAAAGTGGTTTTCCACACTAATACAAGTGCAAAAGTGGTTTCCTGCACCAACACAAGTGCGAAAAGTGGTTTTTCAACACTAACACAAGTGCGAAAAGTGGTTTTTCAACACTATCACAAGTGCAAAAAGTGGTTTTTCAACACTAACACAAGTGCGAAAAGTGGTTTTTCCACACTAATACAAGTGCAAAAGTGGTTTCCTGCACCAACACAAGTGCGAAAAGTGGTTTTTCAACACTAACACAAGTGCGAAAAGTGGTTTTTCAACACTATCACAAGTGCAAAAAGTGTTTTTTCCACACTAATACAAGTGCAAAAGTGGTTTCCTGCACCAACACAAGTGCGAAAAGTGGTTTTTCAACACAAACACAAGTGCTAAATGTGGTTTGTCAACACTAACACAAGTGCGAAAAGTGGTTTCCTGCACCAACACAAGTGCGAAAAGTGGTTTTTCAACACAAACACAAGTGCTAAAAGTGGTTTTTCAACACTAACACAAGTGCAAAAAGTGGTTTTTCAACACTAACACAAGTGCGAAAAGTGGTTTTCCACACTAATACAAGTGCAAAAGTGGTTTCCTGCACCAACACAAGTACGAAAAGTGGTTTTTCAACACTAACACAAGTGCGAAAAGTGGTTTTTCAACACTATCACAAGTGCAAAAAGTGTTTTTTCCACACTAATACAAGTGTAAAAGTGGTTTCCTGCACCAACACAAGTGCGAAAAGTGGTTTTTCAACACTAACACAAGTGCGAAAAGTGGTTTTTCAACACTAACACAAGTGCGAAAAGTGGTTTTTCCACACAAATACAAGTGCAAAAGTGGTTTCCTGTACCAATACAAGTGCGAAAATTGGTTTTTCAACACTAACACAAGTGCGAAAAGTGGTTTTTCAACACTAACACAAGTGCGAAAAGTGGTTTTTCAACACGATCACAAGTGCAAAAAGTGTTTTTTCCACACTAATACAAGTGCAAAAGTGGTTTCCTGCACCAACACAAGTGCGAAAAGTGGTTTTTCAACACTAACACAAGTGCGAAAGGTGGTTTTTCAACACTAACACAAGTTCGAAAAGTGTTTTTTCCACACTACTACAAGTGCAAAAGTGGTTTCCTGCACCAACACAAGTGCGAAAAGTGGTTTTTCAACACTAACACAAGTGCGAAAAGTGGTTTTTCAACACTAACACAAGTGCGAAAAGTGTTTTTTCCACACTAATACAAGTGTAAAAGTGGTTTCCTGCACCAACACAAGTGCGAAAAGTGGTTTTTCAACACTAACACAAGTGCGAAAAGTGGTTTTTCAACACTAACACAAGTGCGAAAAGTGGTTTTTCCACACTAATACAAGTGCAAAAGTGGTTTCCTGCACCAACACAAGTGCGAAAAGTGGTTTTTCAACACTAACACAAGTGCGAAAAGTGGTTTTTCAACACTATCACAAGCGCAAAAAGTGTTTTTTCCACACTAATACAAATGCAAAAATTGGTTTCCTGCACCAACTCAACTGCGAAAAGTGGTTTTTCAACACTAACACAAGTGCGGAAGGTGGTTTTTCAACACTAACACAAGTGCGAAAAGTGGTTTTTCAACACGATCACAAGTGCAAAAAGTGTTTTTTCCACACTAATACAAGTGCAAAAGTGGTTTCCTGCACCAACACAAGTGCGAAAAGTGGTTTTTCAACACTAACACAAGTGCGAAAGGTGGTTTTTCAACACTAACACAAGTTCGAAAAGTGTTTTTTCCACACTACTACAAGTGCAAAAGTGGTTTCCTGCACCAACACAAGTGCGAAAAGTGGTTTTTCAACACTAACACAAGTGCGAAAAGTGGTTTTTCAACACGATCACAAGTGCAAAAAGTGTTTTTTCTACACTAATACAAGTGCAAAAGTGGTTTCCTGCACCAACACAAGTGCGAAAAGTGGTTTTTCAACACTAACACAAGTGCGAAAAGTGGTTTTTCAACACTATCACAAGTGCAAAAAGTGTTTTTTCCACACTAATACAAGTGCAAAAGTGGTTTCCTGCACCAACACAAGTGCGAAAAGTGGTTTTTCAACACTAACACAAGTGCGAAAAGTGGTTTTTCAACACTAACACAAGTGCAAAAAGTGTTTTTTCCATACTAATACAAGTGCAAAAGTGGTTTCCTGCACCAACACAAGTGCGAAAAGTGGTTTTTCAACACTAACACAAGTGCGAAAAGTGGTTTTTCAACACTATCACAAGTGCAAAAAGTGTTTTTTCCACACTAATACAAGTGCAAAAGTGGTTTCCTGCACCAACACAAGTGCGAAAAGTGGTTTTTCAACACAAACACAAGTGCTAAATGTGGTTTGTCAACACTAACACAAGTGCGAAAAGTGGTTTTTCAACACTAACACAAGTGCGAAAAGTGTTTTTTCCACACTAATAGAAGTGCAAAAGTAGTTTCCTGCACCAACACAACTGCGAAAAGTGGTTTTTCAACACTAACACAAGTGCGAAAAGTGGTTTTTCAACACTAACACAAGTGCGAAAAGTGGTTTTTCAACACTATCACAAGTGCAAAAAGTGTTTTTTCCACACTAATACAAGTGCAAAAGTGGTTTCCTGCACCAACACAAGTGCGAAAAGTGGTTTTTCAACACTAACACAAGTGCGAAAAGTGGTTTTTCAACACTAACACAAGTGCAAAAAGTGTTTTTTCCATACTAATACAAGTGCAAAAGTGGTTTCCTGCACCAACACAAGTGCGAAAAGTGGTTTTTCAACACTAACACAAGTGCGAAAAGTGGTTTTTCAACACTATCACAAGTGCAAAAAGTGTTTTTTCCACACTAATACAAGTGCAAAAGTGGTTTCCTGCACCAACACAAGTGCGAAAAGTGGTTTTTCAACACAAACACAAGTGCTAAATGTGGTTTGTCAACACTAACACAAGTGCGAAAAGTGGTTTCCTGCACCAACACAAGTGCGAAAAGTGGTTTTTCAACACAAACACAAGTGCTAAAAGTGGTTTTTCAACACTAACACAAGTGCAAAAAGTGGTTTTTCAACACTAACACAAGTGCGAAAAGTGGTTTTCCACACTAATACAAGTGCAAAAGTGGTTTCCTGCACCAACACAAGTACGAAAAGTGGTTTTTCAACACTAACACAAGTGCGAAAAGTGGTTTTTCAACACTATCACAAGTGCAAAAAGTGTTTTTTCCACACTAATACAAGTGTAAAAGTGGTTTCCTGCACCAACACAAGTGCGAAAAGTGGTTTTTCAACACTAACACAAGTGCGAAAAGTGGTTTTTCAACACTAACACAAGTGCGAAAAGTGGTTTTTCCACACAAATACAAGTGCAAAAGTGGTTTCCTGTACCAATACAAGTGCGAAAATTTGTTTTTCAACACTAACACAAGTGCGAAAAGTGGTTTTTCAACACTAACACAAGTGCGAAAAGTGGTTTTTCAACACGATCACAAGTGCAAAAAGTGTTTTTTCCACACTAATACAAGTGCAAAAGTGGTTTCCTGCACCAACACAAGTGCGAAAAGTGGTTTTTCAACACTAACACAAGTGCGAAAGGTGGTTTTTCAACACTAACACAAGTTCGAAAAGTGTTTTTTCCACACTACTACAAGTGCAAAAGTGGTTTCCTGCACCAACACAAGTGCGAAAAGTGGTTTTTCAACACTAACACAAGTGCGAAAAGTGGTTTTTCAACACTAACACAAGTGCGAAAAGTGGTTTTCCACACTAATACAAGTGCAAAAGTGGTTTCCTGCACCAACACAAGTGCGAAAAGTGGTTTTTCAACACTAACACAAGTGCGAAAAGTGGTTTTTCAACACTATCACAAGTGCAAAAAGTGTTTTTTCCACACTAATACAAGTGCAAAAGTGGTTTCCTGCACCAACACAAGTGCGAAAAGTGGTTTTTCAACACAAACACAAGTGCTAAAAGTGGTTTGTCAACACTAACACAAGTGCGAAAAGTGGTTTCCTGCACCAACACAAGTGCGAAAAGTGGTTTTTCAACACAAACACAAGTGCTAAAAGTGGTTTTTCAACACTAACACAAGTGCAAAAAGTGGTTTTTCAACACTAACACAAGTGCGAAAAGTGGTTTTCCACACTAATACAAGTGCAAAAGTGGTTTCCTGCACCAACACAAGTACGAAAAGTGGTTTTTCAACACTAACACAAGTGCGAAAAGTGGTTTTTCCACACTAATACAAGTGCAAAAGTGGTTTCTTGCACCAACACAATTGCGAAAAGTGGTTTTTCAACACTAACACAAGTGCGAAAAGTGGTTTTTCAACACTATCACAAGTGCAAAAAGTGTTTTTTCCACACTAATACAAGTGCAAAAGTGGTTTCCTGTACCAACACAAGTGCGAAAAGTGGTTTTTCAACACTAACACAAGTGCGAAAAGTGGATTTTCAACACTAACACAAGTGCGAAAAGTGGTTTTTCAACCCTAACACAAGTGCGAAAAGTGGTTTTCCACACTAATACAAGTGCAAAAGTGGTTTCCTGCACCAACACAAGTGCGAAAAGTGGTTTTTCAACACTAACACAAGTGCGAAAAGTGGTTTTTCAACACTATCACAAGTGCAAAAAGTGGTTTTTCAACACTAACACAAGTGCGAAAAGTGGTTTTTCCACACTAATACAAGTGCAAAAGTGGTTTCCTGCACCAACACAAGTGCGAAAAGTGGTTTTTCAACACTAACACAAGTGCGAAAAGTGGTTTTTCAACACTATCACAAGTGCAAAAAGTGTTTTTTCCACACTAATACAAGTGCAAAAGTGGTTTCCTGCACCAACACAAGTGCGAAAAGTGGTTTTTCAACACAAACACAAGTGCTAAATGTGGTTTGTCAACACTAACACAAGTGCGAAAAGTGGTTTCCTGCACCAACACAAGTGCGAAAAGTGGTTTTTCAACACAAACACAAGTGCTAAAAGTGGTTTTTCAACACTAACACAAGTGCAAAAAGTGGTTTTTCAACACTAACACAAGTGCGAAAAGTGGTTTTCCACACTAATACAAGTGCAAAAGTGGTTTCCTGCACCAACACAAGTACGAAAAGTGGTTTTTCAACACTAACACAAGTGCGAAAAGTGGTTTTTCAACACTATCACAAGTGCAAAAAGTGTTTTTTCCACACTAATACAAGTGTAAAAGTGGTTTCCTGCACCAACACAAGTGCGAAAAGTGGTTTTTCAACACTAACACAAGTGCGAAAAGTGGTTTTTCAACACTAACACAAGTGCGAAAAGTGGTTTTTCCACACAAATACAAGTGCAAAAGTGGTTTCCTGTACCAATACAAGTGCGAAAATTGGTTTTTCAACACTAACACAAGTGCGAAAAGTGGTTTTTCAACACTAACACAAGTGCGAAAAGTGGTTTTTCAACACGATCACAAGTGCAAAAAGTGTTTTTTCCACACTAATACAAGTGCAAAAGTGGTTTCCTGCACCAACACAAGTGCGAAAAGTGGTTTTTCAACACTAACACAAGTGCGAAAGGTGGTTTTTCAACACTAACACAAGTTCGAAAAGTGTTTTTTCCACACTACTACAAGTGCAAAAGTGGTTTCTTGCACCAACACAAGTGCGAAAAGTGGTTTTTCAACACTAACACAAGTGCGAAAAGTGGTTTTTCAACACTAACACAAGTGCGAAAAGTGTTTTTTCCACACTAATACAAGTGTAAAAGTGGTTTCCTGCACCAACACAAGTGCGAAAAGTGGTTTTTCAACACTAACACAAGTGCGAAAAGTGGTTTTTCAACACTAACACAAGTGCGAAAAGTGGTTTTTCCACACTAATACAAGTGCAAAAGTGGTTTACTGCACCAACACAAGTGCGAAAAGTGGTTTTTCAACACTAACACAAGTGCGAAAAGTGGTTTTTCAACACTATCACAAGCGCAAAAAGTGTTTTTTCCACACTAATACAAATGCAAAAATTGGTTTCCTGCACCAACTCAACTGCGAAAAGTGGTTTTTCAACACTAACACAAGTGCGAAAGGTGGTTTTTCAACACTAACACAAGTGCGAAAAGTGGTTTTTCAACACGATCACAAGTGCAAAAAGTGTTTTTTCCACACTAATACAAGTGCAAAAGTGGTTTCCTGCACCAACACAAGTGCGAAAAGTGGTTTTTCAACACTAACACAAGTGCGAAAGGTGGTTTTTCAACACTAACACAAGTTCGAAAAGTGTTTTTTCCACACTACTACAAGTGCAAAAGTGGTTTCCTGCACCAACACAAGTGCGAAAAGTGGTTTTTCAACACTAACACAAGTGCGAAAAGTGGTTTTTCAACACTAACACAAGTGCGAAAAGTGTTTTTTCCACACTAATACAAGTGTAAAAGTGGTTTCCTGCACCAACACAAGTGCGAAAAGTGGTTTTTCAACACTAACACAAGTGCGAAAAGTGGTTTTTCAACACTAACACAAGTGTGAAAAGTGGTTTTTCCACACTAATACAAGTGCAAAAGTGGTTTCCTGCACCAACACAAGTGCGAAAAGTGGTTTTTCAACACTAACACAAGTGCGAAAAGTGGTTTTTCAACACTATCACAAGTGCAAAAAGTGTTTTTTCCACACTAATACAAATGCAAAAATTGGTTTCCTGCACCAACTCAACTGCGAAAAGTGGTTTTTCAACACTAACACAAGTGCGAAAAGTGGTTTTTCAACACTAACACAGGTGCAAAAAGTGGTTTTTCAACACTAACACAAGTGCGAAAAGTGGTATTTCCACACTAATACAAGTGCAAAAGTGGTTTCTTGCACCAACACAATTGCGAAAAGTGGTTTTTCAACACTAACACAAGTGCGAAAAGTGGCTTTTCAACACTATCACAAGTGCAAAAAGTGTTTTTTCCACACTCATACAAGTGCAAAAGTGGTTTCCTGCACCAACACAAGTGCGAAAAGTGGTTTTTCAACACTAACACAAGTGCGAAAAGTGGTTTTTCAACACTAACACAAGTGCAAAAAGTGTTTTTTCCATACTAATACAAGTGCAAAAGTGGTTTCCTGCACCAACACAAGTGCGAAAAGTGGTTTTTCAACACTAACACAAGTGCGAAAAGTGGTTTTTCAACACTATCACAAGTGCAAAAAGTGTTTTTTCCACACTAATACAAGTGCAAAAGTGGTTTCCTGCACCAACACAAGTGTGAAAAGTGGTTTTTCAACACCAACACAAGTGCGAAAAGTGTTTTTTTCAACACTAACACAAGTGCGAAAAGTGGTTTTTCAACACCAACACAAGTGCGAAAAGTGGTTTTTCCACACTAATACAAGTGCAAAAGTGGTTTCCTGCACCAACACAAGTGCGAAAAGTGGTTTTTCAACACTAACACAAGTGCGAAAAGTGGTTTTTCAACACTATCACAAGTGCAAAAAGTGTTTTTTCCACACTAATACAAGTGTAAAAGTGGTTTCCTGCACCAACACAAGTGCGAAAAGTGGTTTTTCAACACTAACACAAGTGCGAAAAGTGGTTTTTCAACACTAACACAAGTGCGAAAAGTGGTTTTTCCACACTAATACAAGTGCAAAAGTGGTTTCCTGCACCAACACAAGTGCGAAAAGTGGTTTTTCAACACTAACACAAGTGCGAAAAGTGGTTTTTCAACACTAACACAAGTGCAAAAAGTGGTTTTATCCACACTAATACAAGTGCAAAAGTGGTTTCCTGCACCAACACAAGTGCGAAAAGTGGTTTTTCAACACTAACACAAGTGCGAAAAGTGGTTTTATCCACACTAATACAAGTGCAAAAGTGGTTTCCTGCACCAACACAAGTGCGAAAAGTGGTTTTTCAACACTAACACAAGTGCGAAAAGTGGTTTTTCCACACTAATACAAGTCCAAAAGTGGTTTCCTGCACCAACACAAGTGCGAAAAGTGGTTTTTCAACACTATCACAAGTGCAAAAAGTGTTTTTTCCACACTAATACAAGTGTAAAAGTGGTTTCCTGCACCAACACAAGTGCGTAAAGTGGTTTTTCAACACTAACACAAGTGCGAAAAGTGGTTTTTCAACACTATCACAAGTGCAAAAAGTGTTTTTTCCACACTAATAGAAGTGCAAAAGTGGTTTCCTGCACCAACACAACTGCGAAAAGTGGTTTTTCAACACTATCACAAGTGCAAAAAGTGTTTTTTCCACACTAATACAAGTGCAAAAGTGGTTTCCTGCACCAACACAAGTGCGAAAAGTGGTTTTTCAACACTAACACAAGTGCAAAAAGTGTTTTTTCCATACTAATACAAGTGCAAAAGTGGTTTCCTGCACCAACACAAGTGTGAAAAGTGGTTTTTCAACACTAACACAAGTGCGAAAAGTGGTTTTTCAACACTAACACAAGTGCGAAAAGTGGTTTTTCCACACTAATACAAGTGCAAAAGTGGTTTCCTGCACCAACACAAGTGCGAAAAGTGGTTTTTCAACACTAACACAAGTGCGAAAAGTGGTTTTTCAACACTATCACAAGTGCAAAAAGTGTTTTTTCCACACTAATACAAATGCAAAAATTGGTTTCCTGCACCAACTCAACTGCGAAAAGTGGTTTTTCAACACTAACACAAGTGCGAAAAGTGGTTTTTCAACACTAACACAGGTGCGAAAAGTGGTTTTTCAACACTAACACAAGTGCGAAAAGTGGTTTTTCCACACTAATACAAGTGCAAAAGTGGTTTCTTGCACCAACACAATTGCGAAAAGTGGTTTTTCAACACTAACACAAGTGCGAAAAGTGGTTTTTCAACACTATCACAAGTGCAAAAAGTGTTTTTTCCACACTAATACAAGTGCAAAAGTGGTTTCCTGCACCAACACAAGTGCGAAAAGTGGTTTTTCAACACTGACACAAGTGCGAAAAGTGGTTTTTCAACACTAACACAAGTGCGAAAAGTGGTTTTAACCACACTAATACAAGTGCAAAAGTGGTTTCCTGCACCAACACAAGTGCGAAAAGTGGTTTTTCAACACTAACAAGTGCGAAAAGTGGTTTTTCAACACTAACACAAGTGCGAAAAGTGGTTTTTCCACACTAATACAAGTCCAAAAGTGGTTTCCTGCACCAACACAAGTGCGAAAAGTGGTTTTTCAACACTAACACAACTGCGAAAAGTGGTTTTTCAACACTATCACAAGTGCAAAAAGTGTTTTTTCCACACTAATACAAGTGTAAAAGTGGTTTCCTGCACCAACACAAGTGCGTAAAGTGGTTTTTCAACACTAACACAAGTGCGAAAAGTGGTTTTTCAACACTATCACAAGTGCAAAAAGTGTTTTTTCCACACTAATAGAAGTGCAAAAGTGGTTTCCTGCACCAACACAACTGCGAAAAGTGGTTTTTCAACACTAACACAAGTGCGAAAAGTGGTTTTTCAACACTAACACAAGTGCGAAAAGTGGTTTTTCAACACTATCACAAGTGCAAAAAGTGTTTTTTCCACACTAATGCAAGTGCAAAAGTGGTTTCCTGCACCAACACAAGTGCGAAAAGTGGTTTTTCAACACTAACACAAGTGCGAAAAGTGGTTTTTCAACACTAACACAAGTGCAAAAAGTGTTTTTTCCATACTAATACAAGTGCAAAAGTGGTTTCCTGCACCAACACAAGTGCGAAAAGTGGTTTTTCAACACTAACACAAGTGCGAAAAGTGGTTTTTCAACACTATCACAAGTGCAAAAATTGTTTATTCCACACTAATAGAAGTGCAAAAGTAGTTTCCTGCACCAACACAACTGCGAAAAGTGGTTTTTCAACACTAACACAAGTGCGAAAAGTGGTTTTTCAACACTAACACAAGTGCGAAAAGTGGTTTTTCAACACTATCACAAGTGCAAAAAGTGTTTTTTCCACACTAATACAAGTGCAAAAGTGGTTTCCTGCACCAACACAAGTGCGAAAAGTGGTTTTTCAACACTAACACAAGTGCGAAAAGTGGTTTTTCAACACTAACACAAGTGCAAAAAGTGTTTTTTTCCATACTAATACAAGTGCAAAAGTGGTTTCCTGCACCAACACAAGTGCGAAAAGTGGTTTTTCAACACTAACACAAGTGCGAAAAGTGGTTTTTCAACACTATCACAAGTGCAAAAAGTGTTTTTTCCATACTAATACAAGTGCAAAAGTGGTTTCCTGTACCAACACAATTGCGAAAAGTGGTTTTTCAACACTAACACAAGTGCGAAAAGTGGTTTTTCAACACTATCACAAGGGCGAAAAGTGGTTTTTCAACCCTAACACAAGTGCGAAAAGTGGTTTTCCACACTAATACAAGTGCAAAAGTGGTTTCCTGCACCAACACAAGTGCGAAAAGTGGTTTTTCAACACTAACACAAGTGCGAAAAGTGGTTTTTCAACACTATCACAAGTGCAAAAAGTGGTTTTTCAACACTAACACAAGTGCGAAAAGTGGTTTTTCCACACTAATACAAGTGCAAAAGTGGTTTCCTGCACCAACACAAGTGCGAAAAGTGGTTTTTCAACACTAACACAAGTGCGAAAAGTGGTTTTTCAACAATATCACAAGTGCAAAAAGTGTTTTTTCCACACTAATACAAGTGCAAAAGTGGTTTCCTGCACCAACACAAGTGCGAAAAGTGGTTTTTCAACACAAACACAAGTGCTAAAAGTGGTTTGTCAACACTAACACAAGTGCGAAAAGTGGTTTCCTGCACCAACACAAGTGCGAAAAGTGGTTTTTCAACACAAACACAAGTGCTAAGAGTGGTTTTTCAACACTAACACAAGTGCAAAAAGTGGTTTTTCAACACTAACACAAGTGCGAAAAGTGGTTTTCCACACTAATACAAGTGCAAAAGTGGTTTCCTGCACCAACACAAGTACGAAAAGTGGTTTTTCAACACTAACACAAGTGCGAAAAGTGGTTTTTCCACACTAATACAAGTGCAAAAGTGGTTTCTTGCACCAACACAATTGCGAAAAGTGGTTTTTCAACACTAACACAAGTGCGAAAAGTGGTTTTTCAACACTATCACAAGTGCAAAAAGTGTTTTTTCAACACTAATACAAGTGCAAAAGTGGTTTCCTGTACCAACACAAGTGCGAAAAGTGGTTTTTCAACACTAACACAAGTGCGAAAAGTGGATTTTCAACACTAACACAAGTGCGAAAAGTGGTTTTTCAACCCTAACACAAGTGCGAAAAGTGGTTTTCCACACTAATACAAGTGCAAAAGTGGTTTCCTGCACCAACACAAGTGCGAAAAGTGGTTTTTCAACACTAACACAAGTGCGAAAAGTGGTTTTTCAACACTATCACAAGTGCAAAAAGTGGTTTTTCAACACTAACACAAGTGCGAAAAGTGGTTTTTCCACACTAATACAAGTGCAAAAGTGGTTTCCTGCACCAACACAAGTGCGAAAAGTGGTTTTTCAACACTAACACAAGTGCGAAAAGTGGTTTTTCAACACTATCACAAGTGCAAAAAGTGTTTTTTCCACACTAATACAAGTGCAAAAGTGGTTTCCTGCACCAACACAAGTGCGAAAAGTGGTTTTTCAACACAAACACAAGTGCTAAATGTGGTTTGTCAACACTAACACAAGTGCGAAAAGTGGTTTCCTGCACCAACACAAGTGCGAAAAGTGGTTTTTCAACACAAACACAAGTGCTAAAAGTGGTTTTTCAACACTAACACAAGTGCAAAAAGTGGTTTTTCAACACTAACACAAGTGCGAAAAGTGGTTTTCCACACTAATACAAGTGCAAAAGTGGTTTCCTGCACCAACACAAGTACGAAAAGTGGTTTTTCAACACTAACACAAGTGCGAAAAGTGGTTTTTCAACACTATCACAAGTGCAAAAAGTGTTTTTTCCACACTAATACAAGTGTAAAAGTGGTTTCCTGCACCAACACAAGTGCGAAAAGTGGTTTTTCAACACTAACACAAGTGCGAAAAGTGGTTTTTCAACACTAACACAAGTGCGAAAAGTGGTTTTTCCACACAAATACAAGTGCAAAAGTGGTTTCCTGTACCAATACAAGTGTGAAAATTGGTTTTTCAACACTAACACAAGTGCGAAAAGTGGTTTTTCAACACTAACACAAGTGCGAAAAGTGGTTTTTCAACACGATCACAAGTGCAAAAAGTGTTTTTTCCACACTAATACAAGTGCAAAAGTGGTTTCCTGCACCAACACAAGTGCGAAAAGTGGTTTTTCAACACTAACACAAGTGCGAAAGGTGGTTTTTCAACACTAACACAAGTTCGAAAAGTGTTTTTTCCACACTACTACAAGTGCAAAAGTGGTTTCCTGCACCAACACAAGTGCGAAAAGTGGTTTTTCAACACTAACACAAGTGCGAAAAGTGGTTTTTCAACACTAACACAAGTGCGAAAAGTGGTTTTCCACACTAATACAAGTGCAAAAGTGGTTTCCTGCACCAACACAAGTGCGAAAAGTGGTTTTTCAACACTAACACAAGTGCGAAAAGTGGTTTTTCAACACTATCACAAGTGCAAAAAGTGGTTTTTCAACACTAACACAAGTGCGAAAAGTGGTTTTTCCACACTAATACAAGTGCAAAAGTGGTTTCCTGCACCAACACAAGTGCGAAAAGTGGTTTTTCAACACTAACACAAGTGCGAAAAGTGGTTTTTCAACACTATCACAAGTGCAAAAAGTGTTTTTTCCACACTAATACAAGTGCAAAAGTGGTTTCCTGCACCAACACAAGTGCGAAAAGTGGTTTTTCAACACAAACACAAGTGCTAAAAGTGGTTTGTCAACACTAACACAAGTGCGAAAAGTGGTTTCCTGCACCAACACAAGTGCGAAAAGTGGTTTTTCAACACAAACACAAGTGCTAAAAGTGGTTTTTTCAACACTAACACAAGTGCAAAAAGTGGTTTTTCAACACTAACACAAGTGCGAAAAGTGGTTTTCCACACTAATACAAGTGCAAAAGTGGTTTCCTGCACCAACACAAGTACGAAAAGTGGTTTTTCAACACTAACACAAGTGCGAAAAGTGGTTTTTCCACACTAATACAAGTGCAAAAGTGGTTTCTTGCACCAACACAATTGCGAAAAGTGGTTTTTCAACACTAACACAAGTGCGAAAAGTGGTTTTTCAACACTATCACAAGTGCAAAAAGTGTTTTTTCCACACTAATACAAGTGCAAAAGTGGTTTCCTGTACCAACACAAGTGCGAAAAGTGGTTTTTCAACACTAACACAAGTGCGAAAAGTGGATTTTCAACACTAACACAAGTGCGAAAAGTGGTTTTTCAACCCTAACACAAGTGCGAAAAGTGGTTTTCCACACTAATACAAGTGCAAAAGTGGTTTCCTGCACCAACACAAGTGCGAAAAGTGGTTTTTCAACACTAACACAAGTGCGAAAAGTGGTTTTTCAACACTATCACAAGTGCAAAAAGTGGTTTTTCAACACTAACACAAGTGCGAAAAGTGGTTTTTCCACACTAATACAAGTGCAAAAGTGGTTTCCTGCACCAACACAAGTGCGAAAAGTGGTTTTTCAACACTAACACAAGTGCGAAAAGTGGTTTTTCAACACTATCACAAGTGCAAAAAGTGTTTTTTCCACACTAATACAAGTGCAAAAGTGGTTTCCTGCACCAACACAAGTGCGAAAAGTGGTTTTTCAACACAAACACAAGTGCTAAATGTGGTTTGTCAACACTAACACAAGTGCGAAAAGTGGTTTCCTGCACCAACACAAGTGCGAAAAGTGGTTTTTCAACACAAACACAAGTGCTAAAAGTGGTTTTTCAACACTAACACAAGTGCAAAAAGTGGTTTTTCAACACTAACACAAGTGCGAAAAGTGGTTTTCCACACTAATACAAGTGCAAAAGTGGTTTCCTGCACCAACACAAGTACGAAAAGTGGTTTTTCAACACTAACACAAGTGCGAAAAGTGGTTTTTCAACACTATCACAAGTGCAAAAAGTGTTTTTTCCACACTAATACAAGTGTAAAAGTGGTTTCCTGCACCAACACAAGTGCGAAAAGTGGTTTTTCAACACTAACACAAGTGCGAAAAGTGGTTTTTCAACACTAACACAAGTGCGAAAAGTGGTTTTTCCACACAAATACAAGTGCAAAAGTGGTTTCCTGTACCAATACAAGTGCGAAAATTGGTTTTTCAACACTAACACAAGTGCGAAAAGTGGTTTTTCAACACTAACACAAGTGCGAAAAGTGGTTTTTCAACACGATCACAAGTGCAAAAAGTGTTTTTTCCACACTAATACAAGTGCAAAAGTGGTTTCCTGCACCAACACAAGTGCGAAAAGTGGTTTTTCAACACTAACACAAGTGCGAAAGGTGGTTTTTCAACACTAACACAAGTTCGAAAAGTGTTTTTTCCACACTACTACAAGTGCAAAAGTGGTTTCCTGCACCAACACAAGTGCGAAAAGTGGTTTTTCAACACTAACACAAGTGCGAAAAGTGGTTTTTCAACACTAACACAAGTGCGAAAAGTGTTTTTTCCACACTAATACAAGTGTAAAAGTGGTTTCCTGCACCAACACAAGTGCGAAAAGTGGTTTTTCAACACTAACACAAGTGCAAAAAGTGGTTTTTCAACACTAACACAAGTGCAAAAAGTGGTTTTTCCACACTAATACAAGTGCAAAAGTGGTTTCCTGCACCAACACAAGTGCGAAAAGTGGTTTTTCAACACTAACGCAAGTGCGAAAAGTGGTTTTTCAACACTATCACAAGCGCAAAAAGTGTTTTTTCCACACTAATACAAATGCAAAAATTGGTTTCCTGCACCAACTCAACTGCGAAAAGTGGTTTTTCAACACTAACACAAGTGCGAAAAGTGGTTTTTCAACACTAACACAAGTGCGAAAAGTGGTTTTTCCACACTAATACAAGTGCAAAAGTGGTTTCTTGCACCAACACAATTGCGAAAAGTGGTTTTTCAACACTAACACAAGTGCGAAAAGTGGTTTTTCAACACTATCACAAGTGCAAAAAGTGTTTTTTCCACACTAATACAAGTGCAAAAGTGGTTTCCTGCACCAACACAAGTGCGAAAAGTGGTTTTTCAACACTAACACAAGTGCGAAAAGTGGTTTTTCAACACTAACACAAGTGCAAAAAGTGTTTTTTCCATACTAATACAAGTGCAAAAGTGGTTTCCTGCACCAACACAAGTGCGAAAAGTGGTTTTTCAACACTAACACAAGTGCGAGAAGTGGTTTTTCAACACTATCACAAGTGCAAAAAGTGTTTTTTCCACACTAATACAAGTGCAAAAGTGGTTTCCTGCACCAACACAAGTGTGAAAAGTGGTTTTTCAACACTAACACAAGTGCGAAAAGTGTTTTTTCAACACTAACACAAGTGCGAAAAGTGGTTTTTCAACACTAACACAAGTGCGAAAAGTGGTTTTTCAACACCAACATAAGTGCAAAAAGTGGTTTTTCCACACTAATACAAGTGCAAAAGTGGTTTCCTGCACCAACACAAGTGCGAAAAGTGGTTTTTCAACACTAACACAAGTGCGAAAAGTGGTTTTTCAACACTATCACAAGTGCAAAAAGTGTTTTTTCAACACTAATACAAGTGTAAAAGTGGTTTCCTGCACCAACACAAGTGCGAAAAGTGGTTTTTCAACACTAACACAAGTGCGAAAAGTGGTTTTTCCACACCAATACAAGTGCAAAAGTGGTTTCCTGCACCAACACAAGTGCGAAAAGTGGTTTTTCAACACTAACACAAGTGCGAAAAGTGGTTTTTCAACACTAACACAAGTGCGAAAAGTGGTTTTATCCACACTAATACAGGTGCAAAAGTGGTTTCCTGCACCAACACAAGTGCGAAAAGTGGTTTTTCAACACTAACACAAGTGCGAAAAGTGGTTTTTCCACACTAATACAAGTCCAAAAGTGGTTTCCTGCACCAACACAAGTGCGAAAAGTGGTTTTTCAACACTAACACAACTGCGAAAAGTGGTTTTTCAACACTATCACAAGTGCAAAAAGTGTTTTTTCCACACTAATACAAGTGTAAAAGTGGTTTCCTGCACCAACACAAGTGCGTAAAGTGGTTTTTCAACACTAACACAAGTGCGAAAAGTGGTTTTTCAACACTATCACAAGTGCAAAAAGTGTTTTTTCCACACTAATAGAAGTGCAAAAGTGGTTTCCTGCACCAACACAACTGCGAAAAGTGGTTTTTCAACACTAACACAAGTGCGAAAAGTGGTTTTTCAACACTAACACAAGTGCGAAAAGTGGTTTTTCAACACTATCACAAGTGCAAAAAGTGTTTTTTCCACACTAATGCAAGTGCAAAAGTGGTTTCCTGCACCAACACAAGTGCGAAAAGTGGTTTTTCAACACTAACACAAGTGCGAAAAGTGGTTTTTCAACACTAACACAAGTGCAAAAAGTGTTTTTTCCATACTAATACAAGTGCAAAAGTGGTTTCCTGCACCAACACAAGTGCGAAAAGTGGTTTTTCAACACTAACACAAGTGCGAAAAGTGGTTTTTCAACACTATCACAAGTGCAAAAATTGTTTATTCCACACTAATAGAAGTGCAAAAGTAGTTTCCTGCACCAACACAACTGCGAAAAGTGGTTTTTCAACACTAACACAAGTGCGAAAAGTGGTTTTTCAACACTAACACAAGTGCGAAAAGTGGTTTTTCAACACTATCACAAGTGCAAAAAGTGTTTTTTCCACACTAATACAAGTGCAAAAGTGGTTTCCTGCACCAACACAAGTGCGAAAAGTGGTTTTTCAACACTAACACAAGTGCGAAAAGTGGTTTTTCAACACTAACACAAGTGCAAAAAGTGTTTTTTCCATACTAATACAAGTGCAAAAGTGGTTTCCTGCACCAACACAAGTGCGAAAAGTGGTTTTTCAACACTAACACAAGTGCGAAAAGTGGTTTTTCAACACTATCACAAGTGCAAAAAGTGTTTTTTCCATACTAATACAAGTGCAAAAGTGGTTTCCTGTACCAACACAATTGCGAAAAGTGGTTTTTCAACACTAACACAAGTGCGAAAAGTGGTTTTTCAACACTATCACAAGGGCGAAAAGTGGTTTTTCAACCCTAACACAAGTGCGAAAAGTGGTTTTCCACACTAATACAAGTGCAAAAGTGGTTTCCTGCACCAACACAAGTGCGAAAAGTGGTTTTTCAACACTAACACAAGTGCGAAAAGTGGTTTTTCAACACTATCACAAGTGCAAAAAGTGGTTTTTCAACACTAACACAAGTGCGAAAAGTGGTTTTTCCACACTAATACAAGTGCAAAAGTGGTTTCCTGCACCAACACAAGTGCGAAAAGTGGTTTTTCAACACTAACACAAGTGCGAAAAGTGGTTTTTCAACAATATCACAAGTGCAAAAAGTGTTTTTTCCACACTAATACAAGTGCAAAAGTGGTTTCCTGCACCAACACAAGTGCGAAAAGTGGTTTTTCAACACAAACACAAGTGCTAAAAGTGGTTTGTCAACACTAACACAAGTGCGAAAAGTGGTTTCCTGCACCAACACAAGTGCGAAAAGTGGTTTTTCAACACAAACACAAGTGCTAAAAGTGGTTTTTCAACACTAACACAAGTGCAAAAAGTGGTTTTTCAACACTAACACAAGTGCGAAAAGTGGTTTTCCACACTAATACAAGTGCAAAAGTGGTTTCCTGCACCAACACAAGTACGAAAAGTGGTTTTTCAACACTAACACAAGTGCGAAAAGTGGTTTTTCCACACTAATACAAGTGCAAAAGTGGTTTCTTGCACCAACACAATTGCGAAAAGTGGTTTTTCAACACTAACACAAGTGCGAAAAGTGGTTTTTCAACACTATCACAAGTGCAAAAAGTGTTTTTTCAACACTAATACAAGTGCAAAAGTGGTTTCCTGTACCAACACAAGTGCGAAAAGTGGTTTTTCAACACTAACACAAGTGCGAAAAGTGGATTTTCAACACTAACACAAGTGCGAAAAGTGGTTTTTCAACCCTAACACAAGTGCGAAAAGTGGTTTTCCACACTAATACAAGTGCAAAAGTGGTTTCCTGCACCAACACAAGTGCGAAAAGTGGTTTTTCAACACTAACACAAGTGCGAAAAGTGGTTTTTCAACACTATCACAAGTGCAAAAAGTGGTTTTTCAACACTAACACAAGTGCGAAAAGTGGTTTTTCCACACTAATACAAGTGCAAAAGTGGTTTCCTGCACCAACACAAGTGCGAAAAGTGGTTTTTCAACACTAACACAAGTGCGAAAAGTGGTTTTTCAACACTATCACAAGTGCAAAAAGTGTTTTTTCCACACTAATACAAGTGCAAAAGTGGTTTCCTGCACCAACACAAGTGCGAAAAGTGGTTTTTCAACACAAACACAAGTGCTAAATGTGGTTTGTCAACACTAACACAAGTGCGAAAAGTGGTTTCCTGCACCAACACAAGTGCGAAAAGTGGTTTTTCAACACAAACACAAGTGCTAAAAGTGGTTTTTCAACACTAACACAAGTGCAAAAAGTGGTTTTTCAACACTAACACAAGTGCGAAAAGTGGTTTTCCACACTAATACAAGTGCAAAAGTGGTTTCCTGCACCAACACAAGTACGAAAAGTGGTTTTTCAACACTAACACAAGTGCGAAAAGTGGTTTTTCAACACTATCACAAGTGCAAAAAGTGTTTTTTCCACACTAATACAAGTGTAAAAGTGGTTTCCTGCACCAACACAAGTGCGAAAAGTGGTTTTTCAACACTAACACAAGTGCGAAAAGTGGTTTTTCAACACTAACACAAGTGCGAAAAGTGGTTTTTCCACACAAATACAAGTGCAAAAGTGGTTTCCTGTACCAATACAAGTGTGAAAATTGGTTTTTCAACACTAACACAAGTGCGAAAAGTGGTTTTTCAACACTAACACAAGTGCGAAAAGTGGTTTTTCAACACGATCACAAGTGCAAAAAGTGTTTTTTCCACACTAATACAAGTGCAAAAGTGGTTTCCTGCACCAACACAAGTGCGAAAAGTGGTTTTTCAACACTAACACAAGTGCGAAAGGTGGTTTTTCAACACTAACACAAGTTCGAAAAGTGTTTTTTCCACACTACTACAAGTGCAAAAGTGGTTTCCTGCACCAACACAAGTGCGAAAAGTGGTTTTTCAACACTAACACAAGTGCGAAAAGTGGTTTTTCAACACTAACACAAGTGCGAAAAGTGGTTTTCCACACTAATACAAGTGCAAAAGTGGTTTCCTGCACCAACACAAGTGCGAAAAGTGGTTTTTCAACACTAACACAAGTGCGAAAAGTGGTTTTTCAACACTATCACAAGTGCAAAAAGTGGTTTTTCAACACTAACACAAGTGCGAAAAGTGGTTTTTCCACACTAATACAAGTGCAAAAGTGGTTTCCTGCACCAACACAAGTGCGAAAAGTGGTTTTTCAACACTAACACAAGTGCGAAAAGTGGTTTTCAACACTATCACAAGTGCAAAAAGTGTTTTTTCCACACTAATACAAGTGCAAAAGTGGTTTCCTGCACCAACACAAGTGCGAAAAGTGGTTTTTCAACACAAACACAAGTGCTAAAAGTGGTTTGTCAACACTAACACAAGTGCGAAAAGTGGTTTCCTGCACCAACACAAGTGCGAAAAGTGGTTTTTCAACACAAACACAAGTGCTAAAAGTGGTTTTTCAACACTAACACAAGTGCAAAAAGTGGTTTTTCAACACTAACACAAGTGCGAAAAGTGGTTTTCCACACTAATACAAGTGCAAAAGTGGTTTCCTGCACCAACACAAGTACGAAAAGTGGTTTTTCAACACTAACACAAGTGCGAAAAGTGGTTTTTCCACACTAATACAAGTGCAAAAGTGGTTTCTTGCACCAACACAATTGCGAAAAGTGGTTTTTCAACACTAACACAAGTGCGAAAAGTGGTTTTTCAACACTATCACAAGTGCAAAAAGTGTTTTTTCCACACTAATACAAGTGCAAAAGTGGTTTCCTGTACCAACACAAGTGCGAAAAGTGGTTTTTCAACACTAACACAAGTGCGAAAAGTGGATTTTCAACACTAACACAAGTGCGAAAAGTGGTTTTTCAACCCTAACACAAGTGCGAAAAGTGGTTTTCCACACTAATACAAGTGCAAAAGTGGTTTCCTGCACCAACACAAGTGCGAAAAGTGGTTTTTCAACACTAACACAAGTGCGAAAAGTGGTTTTTCAACACTATCACAAGTGCAAAAAGTGGTTTTTCAACACTAACACAAGTGCGAAAAGTGGTTTTTCCACACTAATACAAGTGCAAAAGTGGTTTCCTGCACCAACACAAGTGCGAAAAGTGGTTTTTCAACACTAACACAAGTGCGAAAAGTGGTTTTTCAACACTATCACAAGTGCAAAAAGTGTTTTTTCCACACTAATACAAGTGCAAAAGTGGTTTCCTGCACCAACACAAGTGCGAAAAGTGGTTTTTCAACACAAACACAAGTGCTAAATGTGGTTTGTCAACACTAACACAAGTGCGAAAAGTGGTTTCCTGCACCAACACAAGTGCGAAAAGTGGTTTTTCAACACAAACACAAGTGCTAAAAGTGGTTTTTCAACACTAACACAAGTGCAAAAAGTGGTTTTTCAACACTAACACAAGTGCGAAAAGTGGTTTTCCACACTAATACAAGTGCAAAAGTGGTTTCCTGCACCAACACAAGTACGAAAAGTGGTTTTTCAACACTAACACAAGTGCGAAAAGTGGTTTTTCAACACTATCACAAGTGCAAAAAGTGTTTTTTCCACACTAATACAAGTGTAAAAGTGGTTTCCTGCACCAACACAAGTGCGAAAAGTGGTTTTTCAACACTAACACAAGTGCGAAAAGTGGTTTTTCAACACTAACACAAGTGCGAAAAGTGGTTTTTCCACACAAATACAAGTGCAAAAGTGGTTTCCTGTACCAATACAAGTGCGAAAATTGGTTTTTCAACACTAACACAAGTGCGAAAAGTGGTTTTTCAACACTAACACAAGTGCGAAAAGTGGTTTTTCAACACGATCACAAGTGCAAAAAGTGTTTTTTCCACACTAATACAAGTGCAAAAGTGGTTTCCTGCACCAACACAAGTGCGAAAAGTGGTTTTTCAACACTAACACAAGTGCGAAAGGTGGTTTTTCAACACTAACACAAGTTCGAAAAGTGTTTTTTCCACACTACTACAAGTGCAAAAGTGGTTTCCTGCACCAACACAAGTGCGAAAAGTGGTTTTTCAACACTAACACAAGTGCGAAAAGTGGTTTTTCAACACTAACACAAGTGCGAAAAGTGTTTTTTCCACACTAATACAAGTGTAAAAGTGGTTTCCTGCACCAACACAAGTGCGAAAAGTGGTTTTTCAACACTAA